>NW_022196909.1:48240257-48247137 GCF_008632895.1 Mastomys coucha | reverse complement strand
GTTTTCAGGGTCCACATTGGTATGCTGTAATAAAGCCTTTGTAAGGCATTCTAAAAATTGAGATGAATTCTCCTGCTTGTTCTGGACAACCTCTTGGAGTTTTTCAAAATTTACTGGCTTTAACGCTGCTTTTCTAAGACCAGCCAGAAGGCATGTAATGAACCTGTCCCTGGCTAAAATACCACCTGCAGAATTGTAATTCCACCGGGGATCCTGGTCTGGCACTGTCTCAGAGCCAGTTGGGTATGTGCTGTCTGTTTGGTGAATTCTATCTGCATACACTCTTGCCTCTTCCCAGACTCGTCTGCATTCCTCAGGAAGTAAGTTATTAGTAAGAATCATATGAATATCATGGAAAGTCAAGTTGTAAGATTGAGTGATATACTGGAACTCTTTAATAAACTTGGGAGAGTTAGAAGTATAGGACCCCAGCCTGTCTTCTATTTGGGAAAGTTCACTAAGCGAGAACGGAACATGTACTCTGACAAGACCATCTACTCCAGCAACTTCCCTTAGAGGTAGGACTGTTGCTGGGTCAGCTATCTCTGAGGAGGAAGGACTTAGAGGTTTGGCTGTAGCCTTAGAGCAGGTGACAGGAGGAGTGAAGGTAGCTGCCAATGTGGGGCGTTTGGAGCAGCCCACAGCTGGCACAGAAGAAGGGGAGGGGACTGGAGAGGTAGAGATAGCAGGCTCTGGGGCATCCTGGTGAGGAAGAGAAACTGAGGTAGCAGTTTGGGTTTTCGGCGGCATGGAAACAGGTCTGCGGTGAAAAGGGGGTGGTTATTAGCTGGATCTAGCATTGTAGCATCATCTAGCGGAGGTTGTGTAGATTTCATGGCTAAGAGAAGTTGGGTTGGGGAACAAGAAGAGCACAAGGAGGGATTGGAACAGAGATAGATAAATGCTTGGATATAGGGAACCTCCTTCCATTTACCAGTTCGCTGGCAGTATGCATTAAGATTCCCTAAAATAGTTGGATCTAGGGTGCCATTAAGTGGCCATTTTGAACTCCCATCTAGTTGATATTTAATCCAGATCTTATTGCAGAGATATATTAATTTTGATGCCTTCAAGTCAGGTGTTAGCTTTAAAAGATTTGAGATTTTCCAGGAGACATCCCAGTGGGGTGCCTGGAGGTACAGTCGAAGACATTCTGACACTCATTGGCGGGTAGTTGGACCATTCATACCAGTGTCCTGAGAACAGTCCAAAAACCAAGAAGTATCAGCCAAGGCTAGTGGTTCAAGTCGTCACGAGGACCCCCTAGTGGCTACCCAGCAGACCCTGGGCCTGCTGTGGAAAGCAACCCACCCAGGATCCAAGGATTTTTCAGCTGCAAGAGCCCAGAAAAATTGGGGAATGAGAGTTACTTTCGAGGGAGGGGAAATGGCAGAAGTCCTAAGACGTTTGTCAACTGGGAGGCTTGACTGTAACCCCGTAGTTCCCAGAGAAGGCTAGCCAGGCTGTATCTGGGAAGCTGGAGGTCCTCCCCTTGACTGATTCTACCAATTAATATGCCGGTGTCTGTATGAGAATTATAGTGGACTGGAAATGGAAATGGAAATGGAAAACGTGAAACTGAATGGGTAGGTGTGCGCCTGAGCAGAGGCTAACCCCACCTGATAGACCAGGCGGAGAACGGCTCACGTGGTAGGAGTTCCTATGTCCCCCGCGGTGCGTGGCTATGGCTCCAGCTGCAACTTGGTGGTGGTGTCTTCAGCAGCGGCAGCTTCCGTAATAAAAGCCTGTGATTGTTGTAGCCACCAGCTGAGGGGGCTGCGAACTCGCGACCGATCCACGTGGTCGTGACCTCTGCCTGTCACACTGCAGAGCAGTGCAGCGGTTGCTGACAGAACCGCCAATTCTCGGGTTTTGGCACCAAATGATGTGTTAGAACATACCCTATTCTAGGGTCGTGTCAGAACATACCCCATTCTAGGCCCAAACAGTTCAATGTGTAAGAGGTTTAATTGAGAGGGAGAGATGGGGCAGTAGCACAGAAAGAGAGGAGGCGGAGAGAGAGAGATGGAGGAATGTTCCCCGTATATATGGGTTCTGACGTAGTGGCTGCAGGTAAAGGTGGGAGGTGAGCCCAATGGATTCTGGGAATATGGTGGCTGTTGCCCTGGCAATAGGTCTGTGGACCTGCCCATGCATCGCCACAGGCTTTGGATGCCCTGATGCTAACACTACTAACCACAATCCCCACCCCCCACCCCAAACACACCACAGAATTCTACCCTGCCTCTCGGGGCTCTAGCGTTTACCTACCCTCTGAAAAGTTCCCAGAATTCCAAATGTCACACAATCGAAGAAAGGATCTGCAGCTGGCAAAGCCACACCTCTGTTAGAGCACGAGGCAAATCCCAGTCAGCTGCTGTGGGCGGTCTGAAGACGCCCATCCCCCACAGCTGGGATTAAAACAAAAACACTTATAATATTTCTGAATGTGTGTGTGTGTTTTAAAGGTTTATTTATTTATTTCATGTATATGAGTACACTGTCGCTGTCTTCAGACACACCAGAAGAGGGCATCTGATCCCATTACAGATGGTTGTGAGCCACCATGTGGTTGCTGGGAATTGAACTTGGGACCTCTGGAAGAACAGCCAGTGAGTGCTCTTAACCGTTGAGCCATCTCTCCAGCCCGTGTGTGTGTTTTTAAGAAACCAAAATCCCAGAATTCTAACTATAATTCGTGGTCTCTTTCTTTGCAACCACAAACTTATTCCTAACAGTCTACACTTCATCTCTTCCCTCCTGGGCCTCCTGGGCCTCCTGGGCCTCCTGGGCCTCCTGGGCTAGACCGAGCATCCAGCCTGTACTAGCCTGAGAGACAAGGGAGGCTTTAGCTATCTGAACATTGCACAGGCCTCCCAGAGCAAACGTCCAACAGAACCCCAGCCGCTCATCCAGCAGCTCCACCTAGCGGGATCCGGATGTAGACCAATCAGACGCAGCCAAGAGGCATGTGGACCAATCAGATGAGGCCAAGAGGCATGTGGACCAATCAGATGAGGCCAAGTGGCATGTGGACCAATCAGATGAGGCCAAGTGGCATGTGGACCAATCAGATGAGGCCAAGAGGCATGTGGACCAATCAGATGAGGCCAAGAGGCAGGATCAGACGTACAGCCCTGTGGACAAAGAGGGACCAGAGCTTTTAGGTTCTCCTCTGCTTCCTGGCTCTCCTCCTGCCTCGGCTTTATTACAGCTGGTTCTCTTCTCTCCCACTGTCCCCAACCCCGGTGTGGGTGTGTGTGTGGGGGGGGTGGTAGCTGTCCCCTCCTCCTCTGGGTCCCATTTGCCTGCACATCCTCCACAGCCTTCTTTACTGTTTGTGAATCAGTGGTTGCATACAGTCTCAAACTCACTGTAAAGTGGAAGATGCTTTGAACTCTTAATCTTCCTGCCTCCACCCCCACACAGTGGGACCACAGGAGTGCTACCATATCTGGTTTGTTTGTTTGTCTTTTTGCTGTTGTTGTTGTTGTTTCGAGACAGGGTTTCTCTGTGTAGCCCTGGCTGTCCTGGAACTCACTCTGTAGACCAGGCTGGCCTCGAACTCAGAAATCCGCCTGCCTCTGCCTACCAAGTCCTGGGATTAAAGGCGTGAGCCACCACCGCCAGAATCTGTTTGGTTTTTAAAACAGGGTCTGGCTATGCAGCCCTGACTGCCTTAGCTCAAGGTCCTCCCACGCTTGCCTTCTGGATGCTGTGATGAGAGAGGCTTGTGCCACTGGCCTGGGTCCAAGCCATCCTCCTGATTCACACAGGGGGCTCCTCTTTCCACTTCAAGACTTGAAGGGCTCTATGCAAAGCCACAGTCGCTTAGAGACTTCACCACCTGCCTTTCTTGGCTTGTGTCCAGGGCCTTCCATCCCTTCCTCCCATCCTCAAGGCCACAGGACCCCAGGCTTTTGGTCCAGTTCCTCAAAAAGGCATCCACAGCTTTTCTTCAAGCTCGGTTCCCACGGTTGCCTTGGCTGGGGTCCTTCAAGGCTGATGGGAAATGCCTTCTTCCCTCTGGCTGCCTTTCCGGATTCCTCAGGTGGAATTAATCGCCACCTGTGTTCCCATTGTACCTGTAAACATTTCAGAGCCAGCTCTGCCACCCATCTATTAAGGCTGTTTTATCTGTCTCGCTTCCCAACAGCGGCTCTTAAGTGCCTAGACAATGGAGACTATCTGATTCATTTAAAATTTTGCCCTGCACACAGTAGGCACATGCTTGTTATGCTGAATAGATAATTGCTATTCTCGTCCCGCGTGAGGTGCTGGCTTTCTTTTCTAACGTTAGAAATTACTATGAAAATATCCCCCCTCCCCCGCTGTTTAAAGTCCGTGACAATACCTAAGTGGATAAACGGAGCGGAAGTCCCGCCCACTGGCTCCGCAGCTGGAGCCTGGGCATGGCCAGGAGCTTCGCTTTGGTGCCTGATTCTTCTCGGAGGGTCCCAGTCCCCCCAGCCGCATCTGCACTCTAACAAAGGCAGGCTCCTCTCCACAGCCCACAGGATGATCCCGGTACCTTGGGGCCCCAGTAGACAAGCTTCTTTTGAGGTCCCCAGACAGACCCAGCTCCATCTGCCCTAGCTTGAGGGCTCAGTCAGGGCTTTCCCCAAAGTAGAAGGGCTGTCATAGACCCCCCACGTCAGCTACTTTCCTGGGCTCTTTCTTGCCGCTCTCTGGGTCAGTGGTTGGTGGGGGATCTGCCTCTGCCCCGGGGTAGAGGACAAGGTTCTTATCAAGGCAGCGACTTGATTTGGAAGGCTGGGATTGTAGCCTCTTTTGGTAGAATGCTTGCCTAGCATGCTGGGAGCCCTGGGTTCCCCCAGAGCGCGCAGAGCAGGCATGATGGCGCTGGAAAAAGGAGAGGGATCAGAGATACAGTATCCTTGGCTCCACTGGGAGCTTGAGGCTCAGGCAGGTTTGATGGCTCATGCCCACCTTAAGTTCCCACACTCAAAGTCAGAAGCAGGCAGAGCTCTGTGAGTTTAAGGCCTGCCTGCTCTACATAGCAAGTTCCAGGCCAGCCAGAGGTACATACGGAGACTTTAGCTTAAGGGGCGCACGCGGGGTGGGGAGTGTCGTCTCTGGGTTTTCAAGCAAGACACGCCAGCGGAAATAAAACAGCATTTCTCCCCGCAGCTGTGTTGGCGCTACCTTGGTTCACATTCTGGACAAAGAGACTCTTCTGGGGAGACAGCATCAGTTTTCAAAGAGGAAGGAGCGAGTCCCCCACATGTTATCAAAGACGTCCATTCTACCATACAAGCTTTCTTTTTTTCTTTTTCTTTTTGAGGTTCTGAGAGATTGAGCCAAGCCTTGTGTATGCCATCTCACCCTGTGTTTGCCATGCAGAACCAACCACTTCCCATCAGGTGCATTAAGGCAGGGGAACAAAAATCTACCTCAGAAATACATTCTCAGAAGAGAATTGTAACAAACGTCCATTAGGGACCTTGTCTGTGCTGGGCATGCTTCCAGATGCTGCGGTGTACATCGGCCAAGAGAACTGGCACAAACAGCCAGCCTGCTGGAGTTTACGTTCTGCTGGGGAAATGGGCAACACACGCACATGCACATGCACTCACACACGCATGCACGCGCACACACACGCATGTGCACACATGCACACGTACACACACGCACGCTCACACACATGCACACATGAACTCACACACGCATGCACGCACACATGCATATGCACACACTCACACTCAAACACGCTCACACACACTCACAGACACATGCTCAAACACGCTCACACACACTCACACACATGCTCAAACACGCTCACACACACATGCACTCACACACACGCACACACTCATATACACAACACAGGCACACACATACACACACTCACATATACTCACACACACTCATGAATACACACTCACACACGCACACTCATACACAACACATGCATACACACACTCACATACATGCACATACTCATACAACACACGTACTCACACGTGCACATGCACACATTCTCTCTCTCTCACACACACACAAACTAAAATACTTGGTGAGGATGTGGCTGAGCAGCCGCTGTCCGGGCTGTGCCCGCAGGCATGTTGCAGGGCACCGAAGGGGCTTCTCACTTTTAGACAGAGACCAGACCAACCACAGTCATGAGGTGCCATGGATGGGGGTATGAGCTGGCTTCAGGTGGCTCAGGGCAGGGAGGACAGCCGATAAGGGACTTGGAACATGTGCTGCTTGGCTTTTGTCCACTTGACACAGACCTAGCCATATCTAGGAAGGGGTTCCTCGGTGAGAAAATGCCTACACCGCGTTGGCATTCTCTGAGGGCATTTTCTTGATGATGACAGTGGGAGGGTCCAGCACACTGTGGATGGTGCCAGCCCTGGGCAGGTGGTCTTGGGATACATAAGAAAACAAACTGGGCTAGGCAGTGGTGGTGCATGCCTTTAATCCCAGCACTTGGGAGGCAGAGGCAGGAGGATTTCTGAGTTCAAGGCCAGCCTAGTCTACAGAGTGAGTTCAGGACAGCCAGGGCTACACAGAGAAACCCTTGTCTCGGGGAGAAAAAAAAAAAGAAGAAAGAAAAAGAAAAGAAAACAAACTGGGCAAGCCAGGAGGAGCAAGCTAACAAGCAGCGGTCCTCTGTTCCTTGCTGGTGTCTGCCTCAGTTCCTGCCCTGATTTCATTCCCTGATGGGCTGTGACCTGGCTGGTGACAGCTGAAATGCAATCCCTCTTCCCCCAGTCGCTTTTGGCCACAGTCCTTATCAAGGCATGAGGAACACCAGCTAAGACAAGGGGCTTCCTAGAGAAGGCCTCTGTGTTGAGTCTTGGTGAGAGAATTGGGGAGAGGGGAGGAGGTGGAGGGCAGGTGGGGAGAGGGG
>NW_022196909.1:48231745-48239742 GCF_008632895.1 Mastomys coucha | reverse complement strand
GAGACACGGGTAAAGCCCCCCCCCATGCCAACCTTGGACCTTTGTAGTACATGCACATGGTTCTAAGTCCCCTTCCCACTGCCAGGCTCACCTGGCCAGGAGATATTTGTGGCAATACTCAAAAAAGGAGAGCTTTTAACTAGGATAGCACCCAGCTCCCCGAAGCAATCCACACAGGCCTTTTTCCTAGAGATTTCCAGGTCTTACCCGACCAGCTCTGGGCGGTTTACGGCCCTGAAAGGCTGAGGAGGCACAGGCCAAGGAACAGGTCTAGTGGTCTTGGAACGGGATGAAAATAACCCTGTGCTCCGGTTTCCTTACTTGGGGCTGCGTGGCAAAGTGAGCGAGGGCAGATGGTGGGAGCCTTGTGGGTCTGGATCCTGAGGGCAGCGCCTCCAGCCTGGGGCTCACTCGGATCACAGCTGGGGACGGTCACAGGGCCGAGGAGGGCCAAGCAGGCCGATGAAGCAGCTAGGCCATTACTTACACATCCCGACGGCCTTGACAGTCCCAGTGGTGGCATTTTTGTTGTAATTACTTAAGAAACAAAAGCAAAAACAAAACGAAAACCCCCATGTTCATGATGCGTCTCCAGGTATCTTTCTGTTTCTCCCCCATAAATGAAAGGCACGGTTCGTCCCACAAGGGTTACAGCCAGAATGTCACTTCTCCCTGTGACATGGAGCTGAGGCTGGACCGAGAGGTGCTGTAGATCCTGGGGCCACCTGACCCTGTCCCTCACCCCCTCCTGTCCCCCAGCCCCGACTTCCCTCATGGCTCCCATGTCCTGGCCACCTCAAGTTGGGGTTCCTTTAAAATCTCTCACCTTCCCAGTTCTTTTATTGGCCCCTTTGGCTCTGCTCCCTCACCCCTTTTTGTGTGGCTGAGGATCAAACGCATCAGGATCTTGTGTGTGCAAGGCGAGCCCTCTACCACTGAGCCACAAGGCGAGCCCTCTACCGCTGAGCCACAAGGCGAGCCCTCTACCGCTGAGCCACAAGGCGAGCCCTCTACCGCTGAGCCACAAGGCGAGCCCTCTACCACTGAGCCACATCTCCAGCTCCTTGCTAGTGTATTCTGGAGCATCGCTCTACCATTGAGCCCCGCCAACCCTTCTCTCTTTTGAATGCATCTCCCCCAACTCCTGTAGAGTAAGTAAACCTTCCCCTCCCTCTTTTCAGTCCTCTCCCTATTTTATAGATGGGCAAACAAAGACCCAGGGAGTAAAGGAACTTGTCCCAGGCCACAGGCTCCTGCACCACAGTGCTCTGGGCCCAAGGCCAGCTCCTCACAGTGACATAGGCATTCATGTGACATGACTGCTGCTTATGACCTTACACAGTGACCCTCCAGCCAGGTGTCTGTAACTATCCTGGTTGCTATCTACCCAGCAAGCCCCAGGTCTAGCCAGACCCAGGACCTTGCTCTGCACACCCCTCCCACCTTACCTGAGAACGGCCCCCACGTGGACCTTCCATGGATGCTGGTGAGAGTTTGTGCTGGTTGTTTTCCTAGTATTGTGGGGGTTGGATGACTTCTGTCATCCCTAGGTGTGTGCAGGACACTGGTCTAGCTGGGGTGGGAGCTGGGCGCTCATAGCCACCAGCTGCAACCCCATCCTTGCCCTCTTCTGTTTCAGGTATGTCAGAATCCCCACCCTGAGCTGCCTGGCATAGCAGTGGTGTTGCAGTGGTGGCGGGATGGGGCCGGGCTGATGCCTCTGGGTTTGCTGACGTTTGATTATGCCCTGATAAATATAGGCTCAAAGAAATCCAGAAACCATACCTGGGCATTAGTGGGCTAGTCGAACAGCAACCCCTTTCCAGAGTGAGGCCACCCTGAGTAGCTTCGGCTTGGTGCCAGGCCAGAAGTAGCAGGAGAAGAGGTCAGGGTCTGGGGATGGCCTGGGTCCCTCCCTGCTGTGCCCTCTAAGCATAGGCGTCCAGGGGCTCTCCTCTCAGGAGATTCTGAATGGGAACAGCCATAGGCAGGAGAGGGGCTTGGCCTCTCTGATAGAAGTACTCAGGGCTAGAATGAACACCCGTCTTCCTTTTTTTTCTTTCTTTTTAAATTTCTTTATTTATTATATGTAAGTACACTGTAGCTGTCTTCAGACACCGCAGAAAAGGGCGTCAGATCTCATTACGGATGGCTGTGAGCCACCATGTGGTTGCTGGGAATTGAACTCAGGACCTCAGGAAGAGCAGTCGGTGCTCTTAACCGCTGAGCCATCTCTCCAGCCTGAGCAGTTGTCTTCTAACACAAAGCTATTGGTGACAGGAAGAGCTGGTGGCTCCCTTTCCAGGGAGGGAGATGGGCTTGGACAAAGTTGCATAGCTGTCTGTGGAGGGCACGGTGACGGCTGCAGGTGCCATCACTGGATGAGAGTCCTATAGTTGCCCATTAGCTTCTTCCCTTACACCCAAGGCAAGCCTTCCTGCTGAATGATGGGATGTAGTCCCTGCCCCAGCCCAGCACACTTTGGTGGTTCTCTGAATCAAAAGGAGGTGGTGAAAGCTGTGGCCCTGGGCTTTCAGAGCATGGCCACAGGAAGCCTTGCTGCAGCCCCTGGTGTCCTGGGCTTGTTGTTGGAAGTCGTCCACGGTGGCATGAAATGCTCAAGGAACTCCTTCAGAGATCCAGTGAAGAGAAGGCCCAGGTTTGCAGGTTCCACGCAGACTAAGCACCATCTGCACGTACCTGCCAGCATGTGGCCAACAAGTCCTGGAAGGGCAGCTACTTCCAGGGACACCCCTGATGTCCCGTGGGGTGGAGTAGAGCCTGCCCAAGCCTGCAGATTCCTGAGCAGAACTGTGGTCATTTTCAGCCACCCAGGACTGGGGGTGGTTTGTTATGTAGCAACAGACACTTTGCAAAGCCAGACTCAGCAAAGCTTGTCAGCTCCACCTTCTAAATATACTCACACTCCCATCACTACCCTTCTCACCCAACTGCCCGCACTGGCTGCGGAAGTCCAGCAGCCTCACAGCCGGCACCCATGCCTCGCCTGACCATTTGCTCCTGTGAAAACTGCAGATCCCACCTGTCCACTCGACTGTGTGAGCAGGGCCAGATCCTTGCCTCCCAGCCCCCGCCCCCTGTTCCTCCCTCAGCCTCTCATGGTGAGCCTGGACCATCCCAAGGTCACTCCTGCCCAGGGGCCTTTGTACTTATTGCTGGCTGAGCCCGCAGCATGCTTCTGGGCTCCATGCAAACCTAGTCAAATCTCCCTGGAAGGACTTTCTGGCTCTTCTCCTCCCGACTCCCTCCGTCATTTTGTGGTTTTTCTCCGTTGCATTTGGCTTGATTGTCTTTCTGCCCTTCATCGTGGCCAAAGCCTGAGCGTGATAGCTATTCTCATAGTATATATTTTCCTCTGTCAACACAAATTTCCAGGCTGGACAGGTAGCTACTAAAATGTATGCAACACACGTGAAGGATCCACAGAAAGAAAATCCAGGCTGTGTTATAATCCCAGTTCTGACATCAAAACAAACAAACAAACAAACAAACAAACAACCCAGGGAACAGAGATAGACCTGCTACCCAGACAGCCTAGACTATCTAGTGAGCTCCAGGCCAGCAGGGTGGGGGTAGGGGTGGGGGTGAGGTTGGGGGTAGGGGACCCGTCTTAAAATGGTGAGTGTGTGAAGAGAGTGCACAGCTGTTTAGAGCACTTGCTGCTCTTCCAGAGGATCTGGGTTTATTTCTCAACACCCACAAGGTAATTCACAACTCAGCTATCTACACTGTAGTTTCAGGGGATCCGACACCCTCTTCTGGCCTCTGCAGGCTCTTGACCTCACGTGGTGCACATTCACATATGCAGGCAGGCAAAACTCCCATGTACAGAAAAATCATGTTTTCAAAAGACGACGGAAGGCTGAAAAGACGCTTAGTGGTTAAAGACGCTCTCAGCCCTTACCGAGCAATCAGTGAACTTTCATCCACATCAAGTGGCTCAAAATCATGTGTAACTCCAGCTGGAGGAGATTCTCCGTCCTCTTCTGGCTTCCCCCAGCATCGGCATCTGCACCCAATGTGTGTACCAGCTCACAAAGATGTCAATTTTCAATGTGGTTTTTGTGTGCTAGCCATCTATGATTGTCCTCTGGCCTTTACATGCACACACATGCACACACTCACTTATGTGCATATACACATATACATACATACATACGCATGCATGCATACACACCACACACATACATGAATGCGTACACATGAACATACACACATGTACACACACATGAATGCACACACACACATGCACACACACATGCACACACACATGAACATACATGTACACACACATGAATGCACACACACACATGCACACACACACAGACATATACTCACGTACTTTCCATCTAGAAGTTAGGCGCCTGGACTACAGAGTTTCTTGTGCTTGCCTGGCTGAGAAGTTCTAAGCATCGCACTCAGCATATGGCCTCAAGTAGGCCAAGCTGAGGTGGACAGAGTGGAGACAGGCATGGGGGATGGTCAGGGCTGGCTAGGGTCTTGCATGGCTGCCAAGTTTGGCTTGCTGTCATACAGACTACAACTCTCACAGTCTCCTGAGGTAGGCCCAGGGCTGGGGTCTGTGGTAAGCTCAGTGGGGCACAGACTGCCGTGGTCTGCAGCTCCCAGGCTCCTCAGCATTGGCTGTCTCCCTCCAACATACCTGCCGTGCTCCCTTGCACCTAGGAGAGGCTCGTAGTTCAGTGACCTCCCGCCATTTCTTCCACACAGATCCTACACACTGGAGTTCTGAGCTCACCAAGTCCCCTTAGGAGCAGAGAAGGCAGGCCTGGGTGGAGAGTGTGGCTGGGACAGAGAAAACGCGCCAGGGAACCGGGCTTGAGTTCTCCTTGGAAGTGAGGCCTGGTCTCTGGATTCTCTACTTGGAACTCAGAGCCCCACCCCTACTCAGTACCGAATTTATCCTGAATTCTGAGGCTTCTTGTGTTTGGCCACCCCATGTTGCAGTTCTCACAACACTTTAGTTTGAGACAAGATACCACTATGTAGCTCTGACTTGCCTCCACTTCTAAGATCTGCCTACTTCTGTTGCAATTAGGGGCAGGCACCACCATACCCAGTTCTATTTATGGATCCTGGGTAAAAGGATTCTATTGCACTTCTAATGTTCCTGCTTCCTCTCCTGAGCACTGGGATGATGGATGTGTACCACTATGCCTGGTTCATGGAACCCAGGGCTTTGTGCTTCTAGGTAAGCACTCTGCCAACTGAGTGAGCCACATCCCAAGCCCCCAACAATACTTTAAAATGTGTTTCCTGGCTCTACAGCCTCATGCCTTTCTCCCCATCAAGGCTGAGCCATGGACATTCCTGCTGGGAGCTAGCTCAGCTTCCGACCACTTTGATTTGGGCTTCAGAAGGCAGGCTGTGGCTGCCGCCCATGTCTGCCGGCCACTAAAGGTAAACCTTGGCCCCAAGTCTCCAAAAATAATTCTCAGTTTAGCTCCAGGACACGGCTCCTTCTTTGTCTTGCTGCGGGAGGCTTGGACACTGAAGGTGTACAAATGAACGTGAGGTGGGCATGCTGGGAGCAGCCCTGGGTCCAAAATCCACACCCCACCAGATCTCAGGTAGCAAGGTTTTTAAGCAAAAGCTGTTCTTTCAGTCATCTTAAAGGTGGAGATGTTGGGGTTCACCTGGGAAGAAGTGTTCAGCAGCCAGGCAGAGCTGGGTTACGTGGGTGTGAGACTAGGGGTAGGGCGGCAGCCTAGGGACTCTGCCCCTTCCTTGAAATCCATTCTTTTGTGGCGCTCAGGTTTGTTTCCTGGCGCACAGAGGACGAAGGGTTTGCTCAGGATCCACAGACCGAGGGCTCCCATCTCCCCAGGGATGAGTTGGAAGACCGTCAACAAGCAGTGGTGTGTCCACAGAAGCTGGAGGTGGCAGGGGTGAAATCTGGCACTTGTGCCCAGAGATCCTGCTGAGTCACCAGCTGCCAGCCCTGCCTGGCCGGTCAGCTCAGTGCAAACGGATGCCCTGAAGCCGTGTCGTGCCCCAGCCAATGTCCCACTAATTCAAGACTCCAAGAACTAGCAAGCAGGGTACTGGTCCCCCCACTCCCCGAGGCTCAGCAGGAGAAGCTCCCTTATCTCCTGGTTCTCAGAGCGGGAAACAAGCTGGTGGCTGGAGCAGAGACCAGTCCCAGTGGACAGGGTGATATGTCAGACGTAGGCAAGGGACAATGGGCCACCAGACAGCGGCTTGGGCACATGGTGCAGTGGGTAAGACACGTGTTCTGTATGTACCAGGGCCTGCGTGTGGATTCAGACACTCACATAAAGAGCCAGGCGTGGCTGCACCTCTCCCTCTGGTTTGAAGGCGTGAGGACTGGACAACCCCAAAGCTCAGTGCATAGCTAAGAGATCCCATAGGATGAGATTCCGGTTCAGCCAGAGAACCTGTCTCAAGGCAAAAAGCGAAGGCCAACGGAGGACACCTGATGTCTTACACGGGATAAGAGGACACACACCTTACACACGTGCACATGCCCTTACACTCATGTGCACACCTTACACTCATGTATATGTCTTACACTCATGAACACACCTTACACTCATGCACACACCTTACACTCATGCAAATGCCTTACACTTATGCACATGCCTTACACTCATGCACATGCCTTACACTCATGTGCACACACCTTACACTCATCTGCACATGCCTTACACTCATGCACACACCTTACACTCATGCACACACCTTACACTCATGCAAATGCCTTACACTTATGCACATGCCTTACACTCATGCACATGCCTTACACTCATGTGCACACACCTTACACTCATGCACACCCCTTACACTCATGTACACCCCTTACACTCATGCACACCCCTTACACTCATGCACACACCTTACACTTATGCAAATGCCTTACACTCATGCAAATGCCTTACACTCATGTACATGCCTTACACTCATGTGCACACACCTTATACTCATGCATACCCCTTACACTCACACACACACCTTACACTCACACACACACCTTACACTCATGGACACACCTTACACTCATACACATGCCTTACACTCATGTGCACATGCCTTACATTCATGTGCACATGCCTTACACTCATGCACACGCCTTACACTCATCCACACATGCCTTACACACATGCACATGCCTTATATTCGCGCACATGCCTTACACTCATGCACATGCCTTATATCCATGTACATACCTTACACTCACGCACACACCTTACACTCATGCACACACCTTATACTCACACACACATACCTTACACTCATGCACACACCTTACACTCATACACACACCTTACTCATACACACACCTTACACTCGTGCACACACCTTACACTCATACACACAACTTACACTCATGCACACACCTTATACTCACACACACATACACTCACGCACACACCTTACACTCATGCACATACCTTACACTCATGCACACACCTTACACTCATGCACACACCTTGCACTCATGCACACGCCTTACACTCATGCACACACCTTATACTCACACACACATACACTCACGCACACACCTTACACTCATGCACATACCTTACACTCATGCACACACCTTACACTCATGCACACACCTTACACTCATGCACATGCCTTACACTCATGCACATGCCTTACACTCATGCACACACCTTACACTCACGCACACGCCTTACACTCATGCACACACCTTATACTCACACACACATACCTTACACTCATGCACACGCCTTACACTCATGCACACGCCTTACACTCATGCACACACCTTACACTCATACACACAACTTACACTCATGCACACACCTTATACTCACACACACATACACTCACGCACACACCTTACACTCATGCACATACCTTACACTCATGCATACACCTTACACTCATGCACACGCCTTACACTCATGCACACGCCTTACACTCATGCACACACCTTATACTCACACACACATACACTCACGCACACA
>NW_022196909.1:48212851-48231268 GCF_008632895.1 Mastomys coucha | reverse complement strand
CACACCTTATACTCACACACACATACCTTACACTCATGCACACGCCTTACACTCATGCACACACCTTACACTCATGTGCACATACCTTACACTCATGTACACACCTTACACTCATGTGCACATACCTTACACTCATGCACACACCTTATACTCACATACACACACCTTACACTCATGCACACGCCTTACACTCATGTGTACAGGGAAGGAGTGAGAGGTCAGCAGGCTGCATGTCCTGGGTCAGTACATTGAACAAACTGACTAAAGCTATCAGAAGAAGTATCTTTTAATGGGAGATTAAAAACCAGTGAGAGCTGTCGCGCTATGACCTGGAGTCTCAGTTCTTAATTTAATTTCTTTTGCCATCTAAATCAGAACATTAAAAAAAAATATATTAAAAGTGGCCATGTTTGCTCAAGGGTTTTTATCATTAATTGATTTGGCCAAAGCTTTCCTATAAGCCACACGCTCTGGAACAGGCTTCTCATTTTAAGCCTCCTGAATCCTTCGCTGAGACAGGGAGGCGCCAGACCCCAGGGGACAGGAACCCGCCAGTGGACCCCTAGTTTCCACAGACCTGTGAATGCTGCCATTCCAAAAATCAGAGCGGGGCATCTCCCAGACCTGCCTCTGAGTCAGACCAGGACGCCCTGGCTGTAGTCTTGGCCTTGCACAGCAGGGTCAGCCAGCCTCCTCCCACAAGTCCCTGGAGCTCACTGACCCTCCTCCCCCCGACCCCGAGGTTCCTGCATGTGCTGCAGCTTGCAGTGCTGGCTCTGCCCTCCGTCTCCCCGACCCCCACTCCCCATCCCCTTCCTAGCTCGCTGCCTTCTGCTGTAAAGATGCTGTAAAGAGCGGGAGTTCCAGGCACGATGCTTGCTTCCTTTTGTCCCAACGGACATCCTGACTTGGATCAGAGGGCGAGGCCCAGGGTCCCAGTATTTAATGGTGGCGAAGCAAATGAGAGGCCTTCCCTTAGTACCCTGACTTAGGAACACAAAGTGGCATCCTGGAAGGAGGGGACCCTGGCTGCTGTGTGCTAGGGTTCCGATCCCCAGAGACAGCCTCACTTGTGTACACAAGGAAAGCCGAGGGATGGATCCGGTAGGTCAGAGCCCACAGCCTTGCCGATAATCTCAGCTTTCACCAGCCGGAGGAAGAGGAAATAAAATGGGGGCCACTCTCGGAAATGGAATTCTTGACAGCAGTTAAAATGAATGAACTCACAAGGCAAGTTATCAAGATAGATTAAATGCTCACACCCGGGGCTGGCTGAGAAGGAGTGGGTCCCACCAAGCTGCCTCCTGTTTATTAAGATGTAAAAATGTACCCTGTAGCATTAGGCACTGCTTACGGATGCAGACATAGGTAGTAAATAGTTAAAAGCACACAGGGGAATAATACTGAGTGGCTACCACCAGAGAGGGAGGGACTACCTGCTTGAGGAAGGAAGCAGAGGAGTGCCTTCATGAGCAGGATGCTTGGAGAGCCCGTTCTTCTGAGCCCATAAATATATGCATATTGTATGCATGCATGCATATTTTTTTAATGGCTACCTTTTCACTTACTATTTTATAATGAGCGTGGGAACATGGTTTGCAGCGATGACAGGGTCTCTGGTATGGATGCGCTGTGATTTATGAAGCCCGCCTCTTCTTGTCACACGTTCACGGTTCCTCTCCTCTTTCACTGTCTGTGTAGATCCAGGTTATTTTCTTGACACAGAAAGCTGGATTGTGGGGCTAGAGATCTGATTTTTCTGTTTCTTTTCTTTCAAAGATTTATTCTCCTCCCTCCCTCTCCTCCCTTCCTCTCCCTCCCCCCCTCCTCTGTATTACCCTGACTGTCCTGGAACTCACTGTGTAGACCAGGCTGGCCTTGAACTCAGGGATCCTCCTGCCTCTGCCTCTTGAGCGCTGGTATTAAAGGCCTGCACCACCCCACTGACCTTTTTATGTATATCCTTATGTGTCTGCCGCTTATATGTGGGTAACCACAGAGGCCAGAAGAGGGTGTTGGGTCCCCTGGAACTGGAGTTATGGATGGCTGTGAGCCACCCAATGCAAGTCCTGGGAACCAAATCCCATTGTCTTCAAGAGCAGCGAATGCTCTCGACCACTGAGCTGTTTCCTCCACTTTCCTTATTGCTATGACAAAGTGCCTGACAGAGGTGGCCCAAGCGATAAGGGGTTCATCTTCACAGTGGCTTCAGTGTACAGGCCTATGCAGTGGGGACGGCAGTTAGGAGGTAGACAGAGACAAATGCCATCACATAGTTGGCTTTCCAGACCAGCCCACGATAGAATGGCTCACGGTCAGATTGCCCAACCCGAGGCAAACTCTAAAATGCCTTCAAATATGTGAGCAGAGCTGTGCTTTTAGATGATTCTAAATCCTATCGAGTTGGCGATGTGGCCTGGTTGGTAGAGCCCTCGCTCAGCTTGCCTGGAGCTTTCATCTAACAAGCTAGATGCAGTTGTTCACTCCTGTATCCTCAATGTTTGAGAAGCAGAGGTAGAAGGATCAGGAGTTCATGTCATCCTCAGGGAGTCTGAGAACCAGCAAACCTGCCTAAAACAAACCCAAACCCAAAATAAAAACAAGAACCAAAATAGAAGATTAATAGGAAATTTAATTGTGGACAAACATGAAATCAGCAAATGGAAAAATAAAAAGGATTATGACATAAAAAAGCAAAACAACCAAACCATTAACTATCAACCACAAAGCCAGGCTGGCTGGCATTCAGCTTCATTGCAAACTGGAGATCTTCCTGCCTCGGAGTGCTGGGATTGCAGGTGTTCACACTGTCAGGTGAGGCTGTCAGTTGGACCCTTTGTGACAGGAACTCAGTTCACATTGGTCTGATGGGGAGAGTGCCGAGAGGGAGACTGCCTCTAGAGGCAGCCAGTGTCCCCAGGACACTGCCCATCCCCCCTTCTTCCCCAGTGATGTGAGCATGCACATCCACAGGGCACAATACAGAGGTGAGCACTCATGCCCGCCTTATTTTCCTAGTGCTGTAATAACAAATTATAACTGACTTGGTGTTTCCAAATACCAGAGAAAACTCTCAGGACTGAGGAGACCAGCAGTCCTATCAGGGTGTTAGCATGGCCGCTCTCCTGCTCACACTTTAGAGGGCCGGCCCCCCTTGTCTCCTCAGCTGCTAACAACCAGCAGCATCTCCTGGCTTGCAGTGACCACCTTCTGCTGTCTAGACACACATCAGTGTCTCCGGGCAGCCAGAGCTCTAATTAAGGACAGATCTGAGAAAACCAGTACCAACTTTTTTTTTTTCTTCGAGACAGGGTTTCTCTGTGTAGCCCTGGTTGTCCTAGAACTCACTCTGTAGACCAGACTGGCTTCAAACTCAGAAATCTGCCTGCCTCTGCCTCCCAAGTGCTGGGATTAAAGGCGTGTGCCGCCACTGCCGACCAACTCAACTTTTTAGGATCCTTATCTGAGTGGGGTCTGGGTTTAGGCAGTGGGTGCATCTTCGGGAGGGAGGCTATTTTTATTATTTTTTTAGCCATCTTTCCAACTCAGAGCCCCAGAGGATTGGCTCAGGGGAGACTTTTGTGGAGAATCACAGAGGCCTGCAGAGAGGGCCCAGACACACACACACACACACACACGCACACGCACACGCACACGCACACGCACACGCACACGCACACGCACATGCACACACACCCTGAGGTCGACTGCAGCCGGAACAGAGAGCCCATGTTGCTGCCCCCAGCCTGAGGACTTTTCTTAATCTCTTAAGAACCTTTACTCTTTTTTGTTTTTTTGTTTGTTTGTTTTTCGAGACAGGGTTTCTCTGTGTAGCCCTGGCTGTCCTGGAACTCACTCTGTAGACCAGGCTGGCCTCGAACTCAGAAATCTGCCTGCCTCTGCCTCCTGAGTGCTGGGATTAAAGGCGTGCACCACCACCGCCCAGCCTGTCTTCTCTTCAGAAGTGAGGTTACAAGCGCACCATAAGTGCACCGCCAGACCTCTTATGTGGTTGCTGGGAAATCTTACCTCAGGTTCTAACTCTCATGTGGCTTGGCTTGGACACTTTACCCAGTGGGTCTTTTCTCCAGCCTATTGATTTGTTTATTATTTTTTTTAAAGATTTATTATTATAATTAAGTACACTGTAGCTGTCTTCAGACACACCAGAAGAGAGCATCAGATCTCATTACAGGTGTTGTGAGCCACCATGTGGTTGCTGGGATTTGAACTCATGACCTTCGGAAGAGCAGTCGGTGCTCTTACCCGCTGAGCCATCTCGCCAACCCCGATTTGTTTATTTTTACTGAGATAAGATCTGTCTTTGTAGCCCAGGCTGCCCTTGGACTTTGAGCAATTTTCCTGTTTTTGCTTCCTCAGGGTTGGGATTATAGAAGTGGGCACAAAATCTACATGACTAGCTGTTGACGATGAGCTTAAACCAACTTCATTCTAAATATTTCATAAAAATGAGAAAATGAAGACATCTGGCATGATGGCTCACATATAGAATCCTAGTGTACTTGGGGGCTGTGGCAGGAAGATCCAGAGTTTGAGGCCAGCCTGAGCTACATAGTAACATGGTGATAATAATTATAAAGAACTCTAGGTATTTGGGTAGCCAGTTCCATGTCTGATTTCTGCTGGTGCCACAAGATTTCAGCGGGTGCCTGGATGCGTGGTGAGATCAGTAGGGAAGACAGACCAAGAAATGCCAAGATTGAGGGAGCGCAGCCTCTCCTGTGCCTCCCCCACCCCCAGCCACCCCAAGGCTACCCCATTGTAGGTGGAAAGAGGGCTGGTTCCTTTGCCTCTGGGACAGGCTAGCGGCACTGCTGATGCAGCCGCTCTCCCTGTGATGGATGGCAGCAACGAGAGCTGCTGTTCCAATTTGTTCCCAATTTGGACAGCCGCTTTACCCACAATTCACCTTGTCAGGGCCACAAATCACTGTGGACAACCAGGCTTAGGGAATAGAGAAACCCCAGAAGAAAGGGGCCCCTGGCTGGAGAGCAGGCCTGTGGGGCTGGGGAGGTGGGGACCAGCAACTCCATTCTAGGTGCTCCCTCCCACCAGGCCTGCCTCAGGCTAGCCCTAGCCAGCCCAGGACTTAGATGACACTCTACCCAGGCAGGCTCGCCCCCCTTCTAGGCTCCTCCATTCCTCTGCAGCCAGCAGGGGGTCCTTGGACCAGCCCTTCTGCAGCTCCTCTGGGCTCTAAAGCCTTAGGCTTGTCCATAGTTCCTGCTCTGTCTTGGGGCCGACCACCCTATACTCAGAGCTAGGGGAAGCCGGGCTCCCAGTCACTTACCTATTCATTCACTACCAACGTATTCACTCACCCACATGTGGGTTCAGAAATCATCCATCCCCCCTGCCCCCAGCTCCCCTCAAGCAGGCACCTTGCTTTTGTCTACATTTTTGTGAACATTTGCAACATCACATTAGTGAGCAGAACCATTGCACACACGAGTCACAGGAGATACAAGGGACAGTCCCTGGAGGAGCGGTGGAGTCCTGCAGCAGAGGCAGCCTCCCTTCTGTCCTTCACATCCCTGCTTTGAAGGCTCACCTCTCATCAAAACCCACCCGTGGAGTGGACACACGGGGCTGGGTCCCTGGCGCAAGCTTGGGTGCCAATGGGAGGTGTTTTTCCTTTCTGGGAGCCTTCCCTGCCCAGGGCTGCAACTTGGGCCCCTTTTCCTGCTCACCCACATGTGGGTTCAGAGATCATCCATCCCCCCTGCCCCCCAGCTCCCCTCAAGCAGGCACCTTGCTTTTGTCTAGGGGTATGAGCACTTGCCCTGCCACCAAAGCTGCTCCTGTGACCGACCCTCTCGTCCACTGTCTGCTAATGGTGATGGAGGGGGGAGTGGTACCGATCTACACAAGCTGCCACGGCGGTGAAGGATGACCATGCCGCAGCGTCACTCTTCCTGCCTGGCAGCCATGCTCCTGGGCTGACCTGGTTGGAAGAAGCTGCTGAGCCTTGGAGCAGTGCTCCAGGAAGTGTTCTTATTACTCTTGGTCCCAGCCGAGGAAGGCCTTGGAGAGTGGCCGGAGGCAAGGCTGAAGAGCAAGAGTGGAGCAAGACGAGCGAGGTCAGTTTGTATTTAACTCATGCATAGGCCAGACCAGGGATCTGTGCCCATTAGGCCCCACTCTGAGGAGGAGCTAGTCCCCAGCACCTTCCATTTACTTCTGTGCAGAATGGGCCAAAGCACCCCACTTCCCTCCTCCCAGGGAGGCAGAGGGGGGAGGGGAGTCCTGGCAGTCTTCTCTGGGCCTGTGTAACTTTAATTTTTTTTTTCAAAGTTTACTTTTCAAAGCCTAATGATGATTTCTTAAAATGTTTTAACCTCCCTTCTAGCCTACTGCCCACAGGGGCTTGGGGGGGGGGGGAGGGCGGCAGAGTGGACCTGTTTAGAAAGGTTCTTTGGAGTGAAAAGGAAAAGTTTGAAAAGGAAAAGTTCAGCACACGCTTGCATACGTAAGCCTGGGATTGAAAGAGTTAAATTTGAGACCATTAGTTAGCTAATGAGAGGATTGCTGAAAACCACAGGGGCCCAGGCCTTTGAATACAGATCAAAGTAGAGAAGAGAAAGCTGTTGGGTATCCTAAGGACTGACAGGTCAGGGAGACATAAACCACAGAGATAGGGTAAAAATGCAAGGACATGTCCAGAGCCCAGGTGTCTGGGAGGTGCCCGGGCGGACATTGAGAAATGGACCATCTGGTCCTCTTAGATTAGCTAAAGGTCAACTAGAAACCTTGAATAGCACTCCCCTTTCACTCGAATAGCATTCCTCTTTCACTCAAATAACACTCCCCTTTCACTCCCCTTTTTTAGGAATTTTCAACTCTAATCTGCATGAACTACATTTAAAATAACCAATAATGTATAGCCACCCTGATTTCTTTGTTCTCTTAGACCTTTTCCCTATATAAACCCCTAACTTTCAAGCCTTGGGGTCGCTTTCCCATCTCCTGCGTGAGTTTGGGAGACAGCCCGGAGCTCCGCCATTAAAAGCTGCCTCATGCTTTTGCATCAAGCCGGTCTCTCGTGTTTCTTTGGGTGTGCACCTTCCTGAGACTTGAGTGAGGGTCCCTTCGGGGGTCTTGCAGGAGCAACTCCCATCTGTATTGTCTGGAAATTGGCAGTTCAGGTAACAGGGTCAGAGGTCAGCAGGTGGCAGTAGCAGCTCGATCCATTGGAAAACATTTCATGGATACACCAGCAGTCCAGTTCAGGAGCGTTGGGGGTAGCAGCAGCCGTGGCACAGCCCAGCAGGAACAGCCTGGCCTCAGCTGGGTTGGCTTGAGTCAGCAGGAAGGATTTGGCTCATCAGGAACACCAGGAGAAGTTCTCGCCTGTGGCTCTCTCAACAAAGCAAAGATCAGCAAAGACCTGAGACCAACAAGCCTTGCGTGTGGCTAGCTCTACAGGCTAGCCTAGCCCAGCCTCAGTCACTGTTGAGTTCTTCTTACAGTCCCTCCAAACGTCACATGTCCTCCATAGGTCTTGCCTCAACATGTGCGTCTGTCTCAGCTGACCTCACTCTGCCAATCAGCCTGAGTCCGAGAACGGAACAAGAAACCACAGCACACCACCAAAAGATTGTTGGTGCGTTTCTCTCTATGGAGTCCCAACAAATGCAGCTCAACTACGCAGTGTAGGGCGGACCAACGCATGTGTGTCATTAGCGGAAAATCTTATGTCAGGAGTCCTTTCACACGTTTGCTTTAGCAGAACATCCTTTCATCTGTGTCTGCTTCAGGGAAATGTCCCTTCATGTGAAAAGTTTGCCTTAGCAAAACACCATCCAATGCAACTGACTTTTCAAAGAATCCTCAAGTTTCCGGTCTGGGAGGCAGAGATACCATCACCCTCCATCCCCCACGGTTGGGCAGGACCTCCCCAGCCACCCCTCTGGAAGGTTTGAAATCCTGGAAATTAAGGCCATCTTGATCATTTCTCCTGCCTCCTACTCTTCTAGGGTTTTTTTGTTTTGTTTTGTTTTGTTTTGTTTTGTTTTTTTAAATGTAGCTTAGCTATACATTCATGGTGTAGCTGAGGCTGGCCTTGAACTCCTGTAGAGTGTGTGCTATCACCACCCAGGCTTAAGGGCCCATTCTGGGCTTCTCCATTACCTTTAGACAGATGGGGGCTGTCTGTCCTTGGCAGGGTCTCCTAAACTCCTGTGAATCTCAAGAAGGGCTCCTCTGCCTGCATTGCTCACCCCGCCTGCTCCTTGCTCCGGGCTCCACAGCTTGGGTAAGGGGAGGACTGTGTGCGCCAGAAGGCTGCTTAGCTGGTAATATCTGACTGGCACAGCTGGAGGGGGTTGAGGACTGACTACCCAGCCATCACAGGGCCACCTCTATGGCTGACCATTTTTAGATAAAGTTACTATGGTTGGAGCTGTGCAAATCCCACGGACTCCCTCCCTCCCCTCTCTTCACACTTCAAGGTCCCTCCCTGCCACCTTTTGATCAGACTGAACATTCATCCTCTCATGCGTCCTATGGCTTCTGGAAACCTCCTTGTTCTGAACTGTGTGTCTTTTGCTCCCCCCATCTGAAAGTATGCTTGTGCACCCCCATCCTGCTCTATGGAGCTGACCTAAGGAGACCCATGGTGGGGTGCAGTGCCCTTGGTTCAGACCGCCCATTGAAGCCTAGCCACATTCATCCCCACTTGGCCCCGAGTCACCACGGCTCTTCCTGGTATTACAGAGTCCAGTGTACACGTTTGGCAAAGAGTTCCTTCACTAAATATCCTTTATACCACTCCAGGGGCCTCTGTCCCCACTCCTGCTCATTAGGGATGAGGCTTCCTGTAGTGATGGCATCCCTGGGGGCTGGGACCTCAGGAACTGAGTTTTTCTCAAGTATTGGCATACCAGTCCAGGGGAGCTGCCTCAGGCTAGCCCAACCCTCAGGAAAAAGATTTGTGTACCTTGGCTGACAGGGCGGCCCATGCCCCAAGGCTTGGGCATTCCGAGTATTTACTCCAGGTACGCAGTCTTCTGTGAAGCCCCAGGGGTGGGAGGAACAGTGCGAGCCCCACAGCTTTTCTACACAGGTTTTGTGCACAGGTTCACAGTAGGTTCTGTTCCATCGAAGCCTCTGGAAATCCTTTGATCCTGTGTAACTTTTAATTTTTTTCAAAGCCTACTTTTTTTTAAAAGATTTATTTATTATATGTAAGTACACTTCAGACACCCCAGAAGAGGGCGTCAGATCTCATTACGGATGGTTGTGAGCCACCATGTGGTTGCTGGGAATTGAACCCAGGACCTTCGGAAGAGCAGTCAGTGCTCTTACCTGCTGGGCTATATCTCTCCAGCCCTCAAAGCCTGCTTTTAATGATGGTTCTTAAATGCTTTAACCTCTCTTTTAACCTACCACCCACCAGACATAGTGGAAAAGAAAGGATACAGGGGACAGGGAGGGAGAGAGTAGACTTGCTTAGAAATTGTTCTTTGGAGCAAATCCCTTCTCTGTTGTCTGGAAACCGGCAGTTCAGTTTAGAGTTGAGCAGGCAGCGGCATCTCAATCCATTCGCAAACACTTTACGGATACACCAACAGTCCAGTTCGGTAGTTCGGATAGCTCTGATCAGCAGTGGTGGCAAGACTTAGCAGAGACAGGCAGGCCTCAGCCTAAGCATGAGCCAGCAGGAGGGACCCGGAGGAATGTCAGAAGTCCTTCCTGTGCCGCATTGGGTTATGCAAGCCGAGCCCAGCTCAGCACATGACTGTCTGTCCAGTCTCTTTTATACTTCCATCCTCCATTCATCTGTCTGTCTCAGCTGATGTCACTCTGCCAATCAGCCAGGGTCCACAGAAGTAGCCAACTGCAGCACAGTGCCACAAGATTTTTGGCGCGTTTCTCTCTAAGGAGTCCCGACAAATGCAGCTCAACTACGTGGTGTAAGATGAACCAATACAAGTGTGTTGTTAACAAAGAATGCTTCATCATGTGTCATTTCACGCACTTGCTTTAGCAGAACATCCTCTCTGCTGTGTCTGCTTCAGCGAAACGGGGCTCTTCACAATGATGCCTTGGTCTTTCACCTTTGTTCACTTCAGGAAAATACTTTCATGTGCTCGCCCCAGCAAAATTCCATCCAACACAACTGACTCTCCAAAGAACCCTTACGTTTCCATTTCAGTCCTATTTGTGTGTGTTTGGAGCAGTGAACCCCACACTAGGGCAGGAACCAAGTATCTTTTTGTTGTTGTTTGGGGGGGGTTGTTTTTGTTTTTGTCAGGGTCACTTGTAGCTCTGCCTAGCCTTAAACTTGCTATATAGCCAAAGTGGACCCTGAACTTCTGATCCTCCTGCCTCAACTTTCCAAGAGGCACAAATGTGAACCATACACCATACACGGGGCAGCTCACAACCACCTGAACTCTAGTTCCAGGGGATCCAACGCCCTCTTCTGGACTTCACGAGCATTGCAGGTATGCAGTGCACAACCATACACGAAGACACCACACACACACACACACACACACACACACACACACACACTACAGAAATGTCTGCAGAAACACTGGGTTCCCCGGGGCAGCCCTTCTCTTCTCCCCAGGGAGTCAACAAAACAGCCCATGAGAATTCCAGGGTGATCTTAAGCCCCAGTCCCAAGTGCCCATATTAAGGAACCTGTACGGTTGAGTGCCAGAAGTCTATAATTTCACCCACACACCTTTCCAAAGCAGACAGGGCTGAGCAAGCACGATGGTGGCCATCAGGAAGGTGGCCTGTTGGATGGGGCTGGGGATGGGAGGGGCCAGGACAGTTTGTGAAGGCCTTCCCAGTCTAGGACCAGGTGTGTGACCAATGCATAATTCAAACCTATCTATAACCTTAGCATGTGTAGACTGAGACAGGAAGCTAGAGAGAGGCCCAGACCAGGCAGGACTATAGTGTGAGACCCTCTTTCGAAAGCCAGGAGAAAAAAAGTGATTAAAACAAGGAAATTTTATTTTCGGTTCTGGTGTGAACAGAACTGGCAGATGCCGTGGGCCTCGTGGGACACTGTTTGTCCTGAGCAGGCATCCTGAGCCCAGAGCCTGGCCTTCTTGGTTGGAGGAATGAGCAGGGGGTGGGGAGTGAAAGTGTAGGCATCAGGGGCTATCTGTGGCTCTTCCACTAGGAAAGACTGGTGCAAGGCTGGGTATGAGACATGGCTCTTAAGGGCCTACCACCTCCTGGGTGGGGTGCCAAGAGGGTCCTAGTCACTGTCCCAAGTGACTCTGGGCTTCTGTTTTCCTTCCTTATCCACAGTGCAGATGGAAACCACAGTCTTGAGCAGGCTGGAGCAGGCTGGAGCAGGCTGGAGATGCTAGCGATCTGGCACACAGCATGCTGGGATCTGGGGTCTTTGTCAGGGTCCAGGCCTTGCTCTGCGGCTCAGGGTCCTGCATGCTCTGGGGTCAGCCACTTGTCCTCTCTCCCATGGAGCAGTGACGGGTGGGTCTGAGCCTGACCTCTGGGCTGGCTCTCTGAATGGTTCTCCATACGATGCCCACCCATCGTCTCCCGGGTTCTGCTGCCCCCAGCACCACAGGCTGTCAGTGACTCTTTAGGCCCCCCCTGTCCTGACATGCAAGGCCCTCCATTCTTTTCTTTCTGTGAGTAGTAAAAGATGCAGGGATTCCCCAGGGGCAGGTGGGTGGGTGGCCGTGCGTCTCATCCCAGTGGCCCGGCTGTCGGCTGTCGGTGGGTGAGAGGCAGGAACCCAAGCAGGCAGGTGGAGGAAGGACAGCAGGTGTTTCTGGTTGGTTCTCTGCTGAGTACATTCCATAAGTTATTAACTCCTGGCTTGGGCAGGGCAGCCAGGACCCTGAGTGCCCTTCATAACCGACAGAGGCAGGACTGTGCTAATTGAGGGCTTAATTAATTTTCCCAGCAGAGGCTGCAGCCGGCGCCTTCCTCTGCCATCTGGCCATTTATCTGCTCCTGGCAGGGTCCCCTCCACTTGTCCCAGGGTCCCTGATGGCTCTGCATCCCGCCTGCCTGTGCCCCTTACCAACCCATGGGACACTCCTTGGGCCCCTGCCAGGTCCTCTGTGAGCAGAAGTCACGAGGCTCTAACTCGGGCCCCCCACAGCTCCACGGCACCGGCCGCTGGGAAGGAACCACCTTAGTGTTCCCATGAGCAAATACCAGAGCATCAGAGTGAGAGTAACGATGAGCCAGCCTGCCATCATCTTGGGCTAAAAGCCGTCTTATAGTAAAGACAAACTAGGTTCATTCCTGTTTATGTTTAAATCTGTTTCTCTGGGACCAGAGCTATGCCCTGCCCCACCCGTCACCTTAACTACAAACCTTTCTGCAGTGTCTGCTCTAGATAGAAATCGCAATCATGTCTTTGTTTCTAAAAGTTGTTTGTAACCATCTTGCAACCCTGCCTTTGTTCTGGAAGGTTATGTGACTGCCTAGGACTGCCTTGTTGTGACCACCTGTTGTCTAGACTCCCTTGCTGGGCCCACCTTGCCTGTGTCTCGGCAGGGACTAACTTGTCAGCTTTAGGTTCTGCTCCTGTGACCCCACCCACTTTGCCCACCAAATCCCCCACTGAGAAACCCCGGTACCCGTAAGAGCTTTGAGCTGTAAGACCCTTGTCTTCCGCATGCTCCGTGCTTACTGCTCAAACCCTGCCTTACGGGGACCGCAGCCCGTGTACGTGAAGTTTTGAAAGCTTGCTTTAATTAATTGCTCTGGCCGTGATGATTCGGGTCGGTGGTGTGCTTCTTCCCATCTTTGGGATTAATAGTAACCCATCGAGGCCATTTCTTTTTGCAAAAGGGCTGCCCCGTGATGCAAGCTGGGCGAGCAAGGACCACGCAGCCAGATGGCCTCCCTTTATCCCTAATGCAGGGAGGCCAGGCTGCTCCTCCTTGGCTCAGCCCTATTGTCTACTCTAGCCCGTTGATTTATTCAAGAAGTACAGGAAAGAAATAAAGAGGGGAGAGAGGTCAGACACCCTGGGTATCAACTTCCAGGAATACAGCAGGGCTTTTGTGGGAACAAAAGATTAAAAGCTTTACCTCTCTAACCCTGGCCCTCAGGAGGCAGAAAAAGATAAGTATGTGAGTTCAAGGCCACCCTGGTCTGCAGTTTGAGTTCCAAGACAGTCGGGGCTACACAGAGAAACCCTATCTTAGCAAACAACAATAAACCCCAAACAGGCACACATACAAAACCACCTTAGAAACAGATTCAAGTTCACTTTTCTTCTTTTTGAAGATTTATTTCATGTAGTGGGTACACTGTCGCTGTCTTCAGGCACACCAGAAGAGGGCATCAGATCCCATTACAGATGGTTGGGAGCCACCATGTGGTTTCTGGGAATTGAACTCAGGGCCTCTGGGAGAGCAGTCGGTGCTCTTAACCACTGAGCCACCTCTCCAGACCCCTTCCACTCACTTTTTCAAGGTGGGGGACTTACCCTCGGCAGGCCAGATAGAAAGGTACATTTCTCTACTAGGAAAAAGACAGAAAAGTATATTTCTCCCCCTGCCTTGGGGTGGTGGCGGCAGCGGTGGGCACTGCACTTTCTATGTTAACTTTTTTCTTCAAAGCAATGGCAGACCGCCTTGTGGTAGATGAGCTGAGTGTGCCTGCCTGGGTCCTTGGCACACACCCCTCCGTGGACACGCTCTCCTGGCCTCCCAGCTTAAAGTGGAACCCGATCAAGAGACTAGGGGGCTTCCAAGAGGCTGTGAGGAAAGCCTGTCATTGTGGCTAGGCTGTGTGGAGGGATAACCGAAGCCAAAGAGAAGGCCCATGCAGCGAGCCAGCAGCCAGAGCAGCTTAGCCATCTCCTTCTTAGGTCTGGGTGACCAGGTAGGGGCACTCGGGGCCCAGCTCCTGGCTGACTGTGAGGCCTGCTGGCTACTTCATCTGCTTCCCCTTGAGCCCCCGTACCACCCAGAATCTGAATGTAGCCTCAACTGGTGCCCTTGTTACAGTGCCCAGCCCAAGTCACAGTCTGGTTCCTAGGCTCAACCACACATGTCCAGTCCTGACCTACCACTGATCAGGGCCCTCCCCTTCCTGACTCTTGATACCCAGAGCTCAGGATGGCATGTTGCCTCTGATGCACCTTGTCCCCTGGACTGTTCTGTAGTCAGATGAGGCCATAGGCAGCCTCGATCTTGGCCAGCTGTACAAGAGCTAGGATGCTGCCTGCCTCAGACAGAAGCTCAAAGAACACCTGGCATGCCGGCATGCCGGCCTCCCTCCCCTGCACCAACAGTGCTCTGAAAGTCCAGCGTCCTTGGCCCACCTCCTACTTTCTCCTTCTAGGTCAGTATGGATGGTTCTGGACCAGGCCGATGTATGTGCTTCCCTTCTAAATGCCATTTTCCCATCTGGGCACACCACTGCCTGCTGCCTGAGGCAGCTGAAAATTCTCACATGTCGCTTTGATTTATGGCTCTAGTTAATTCTTGAGGAGACCCGTGAGATGCCCTGAGCTCAGGGGCCTAGATGGGATAAATCACTTAACAGGTGTGGTTAAATATTCTCTGAGGTCTGAGGCGTGGGAAGGTACAGAGGAAGGCCAGGCAGGAGGAGGTAGGAGAGGGCCACAGATGCTTCAGGGCCTGAGCCAATTGGCCAGTTCTGTGCCTGGAGGCAGCACCTGGGGCTCTTTCTGAACCTTGGTCCCCTAGGTTTGTATGGGATACTGAATGGTGGCCAGCCTGGCCCCTAGCAGATATGTGCTTCAAATGTCACCAGCTATTTGGTCTGAGAGAGAATGCAGAAGCCTCCACGTGAGAAGACTCTGAGGCCACCAAATTCAGTGCCAGATGCCACTGGGGTGGATCTATGGCACCCTGGCCAGTACCTGTCCTGCCTTATGGTACACATGGGCTCAGGCATACGGTAGACTCCGGCTATGACTGTGAGATGGTCTGACCGACCTCTCAAATCTGAGGATGTGGCTCAGTTGGTAGGGTGCTTGCCAGGAACATACGAAACTAGGCCTTTGCTCCCCCCAACATAGAAACCCAGTGTAGTAACGCACACCTGTGAACCCAGTACTGGAAGGTAAAGGCAGGGAGTTCAGAAATTCAGGGTCATCCTCAGCCGTGTAGTGTGTTCTAGGCCAACCTGTGACCCATGAGACCCTGTCTTAAGCAAATGAATGAGACTCTGGGTTCATTCAAGGCTCCAATGCCCATCTGCAGGGCCTCCAGGGCATAGTCCTTCCCTAGCTAACATTTCACCTGAACATCAGGCTCTGAGGTCAGCAGAACTGTCTGAAGCCATGAACAGGCTCAAAGAGGCCTGTGCAGTACAGCTGTTTAGAGGCCAAGTGGAAGAGCACAGCTCAGCTATGGGGTACAGGCCTCCCTCTGAAGCAGACAGGAAGCAGCCCAGAGGCCATCCACTTCATACGGAGGGCAGGGCGAAGGGTACTGGAGCTGTGGGGTACCCCAAGCAGAGCCTGAGGTGTTCCCTCCTCAGAGCTTCCTTCCCTTGGGGCAAATGTCCACAAGTCAGGGTGACTCAGGAAGGAGAGTGCAGGAAGGAAGTGACCCCCACCCCACCCCGGCCCACCCCCAACTCCTGCCTAAGCTCAAAGGTTCATTTCTTCCTGGTCCCTATCCAGAAGTCACCTGTCCAGTGACTTCTGGGTGCTCAGAGAGCTGAGGCTTCAGGGAAGGCCTGGGAAGCCTGGGTTCAGCCTGTTCCAGGCACTGGCCTGGAGGGTGGGCTATGAGCCTCTTCCAATGACTGGTGGCCCAGTGCTGACCATGTCAGTGGCAGGGAGCCCTTGTGGGGCCCAGAGCCTATGGAGGGGGAGAGCTGATGGTATGTTAGCTTTCTGCCATTGTGACAAAATGCCTCAGGGACAAACAATGTAAGGAGAAAAGGTTGGTTTTGTCTTTCGGGTTTTTTAGTCCATTGTCCCTTTGGTTTCATTGCTACAGGGCTGTGGAAAAGCAGGTTACAGTGGGGTGGGAGGATAGCTGCTGGAGGGAGGGAGCAAGAGGAGGAAGTAGCACTTGGTAGCCATGATGGTAACTGGAGGGGAAGGGAGGGGAGGGGGAGGAGCAAGAGAGGGACTATCTGAGGTGCTGCCATCACTGCTGGTGAGTTGTATATGCCTATAATCCCAGCGTTTAAGAGGCAGATGCAGGAGGACCCTTAAGTGTAAGGACAATTTGGGGCACATTGTGAGACACCTCCCCCCATCCCAAGAGGAAGAAGGGATTGGGGACAAAATATTCCCTTAAGGGTGCATAGCAAACTACCCAGCTCTTGCAAATGGGCTCCAACAGAGGTTTCTACCACCTTCCAATGTCCCGTGAAGCCATTGTTTATAGATAGCTCTCTTGACAGGGCAGAGCCCTCACGAGCAATTGCCCCAAAGGCAGCACCCCTGAGCAGTGTGGAACTGGGGAATGAACCTTCAGTGAGAGCTTTGGCTGTGTTCCAGACTCTAGGCAACGACAAAGGGGTTGCTCCATGCATGCAGCCCAAGGTGCTGGGAGAAGCCTGGAGCCTGGGGTGAGGTTGAACTGAACAGAAGGAGCCCAGTCCCCAGGGCGCTTGTAAAACCTCAAGCAAAGGAAGAGGGGAGGGGAGAGGAGGGGAGGGGAGGGGAGGGAGAGGGAGGGAGAGGGAGGGAGGAGAGGAAGTGAGCGGGAGAGGAAAAGTTCACAGTACATGGTACTAAGGTTTTCTGCTACTTGGAGCTGCTTGTCACTACCCCCAGCTGCAGCATCAAGTTCACATCACTGATTTTCTTCGGGTTATACAAAGGCTGGTCCCACTCTGACTATAATATCAGCAACGGACTCTCTACAAAAGGGCTTCCCTTCCCCTCCCCGGTGTTCAGACATGGCTGGCTAAGCCACCGAGACTCACTGTCCTCTTCAAAGAATTTTTTTTTTCTCTAATCTTGAGGCAGAGTCTCACTATGTAGCCCTGGCTGGCCTGGAACTCGCTCTGTAGACCAGGCTGGCCTTAAACTCAGAGATCCACCTGCCTCTGACTCCCGAATGCTGGGATTAAAGGTCTGCGCCACTACACCCTAGGGAAAATGCACTAAAGCTCCTTTTCTAGGCTTCCTAACAGTGGCCAACTTTCTCAATGGCTTGTTTTGATGCTGCTGGTGTCCCCACACCAAGAGCAACCTTGTGCTGTCTTCTGTTTGGTCACCACTGGATTCCTTCTCAAGAGTGGTTTCTGGTGTTCTGCTGCACTCTCCGTACCTGCCACTCCGTCCACGTTCTGTGGGAATCACACTCTGTCACCCAACAGTTAGGGTGACCATGCTACCAGACCTGACACTCTTGACAGTGGCAGAGCCGGAAACCACTGCCATCGCCAAATGCTGTGTCTATGCCTGATAATTGGGGCAGCATATTCTTGCTCCACTGAGAGTTCTGTATCCAAATTAAACCTCTGTCCAGTTCTGCTCAGGTGTTAATCATTAAAGGAAGTCATTACAATTTAATGTCTTGCCAGCATCATGGTTAGCCAAATAGGCCCCCCATGATACAGCTACCCTGGCTGCTTTGGGTGCACAACTTAGACATAAGCACTGCAGAGGAATTTCAATTCTGCAAAATGATCTGCTGCTCTGATCACATCTAAAGACCTTCTAGGTCTGTGATCCCGCTGGAGTGCAGACGCTCCCCCCCGGCACACACCCTTAATCCCTCTGGCTGGAATCCTTTAGTATGCACCTTTAATCCCAAACAATGATGTCTAATTGAGGGGCAGACAAATCAGAGAAAGATTTGACAGAATGAGTCAGATAGGATACGCCCAACTTTCAGGAGAAAAGCTACTTAAGAACAGTGTAGGGGGGGGGAGGGAGGGGGAGAGAGAGAGAGAGAGAGTCACCTGGGAGTCAGTGCAGTTTGGTGCAGGCCAGCAGAAGCAGTTGAAGCCAGAGAATAAGAAAGAGCCAGAAGATTAGAACAAATTGCTAGAGTGAGTTTGAAGCCAAGCAAAGCAATTCAGTGAGAAGCCGAGAGAAGCTGTTTTAAATCAGTCAACTTGGAGAAGAGTTTGAGCCAGAGTAGCTGAGTTGAGCCAGCCAGCCAGAGTTCAGAAAGAACTAGAAAGATATTCAGCAGTAAGCCTTTGAGACAATTACATCTGATGAAGAAAAAGTTACGTTTGCCAAGTATGTTGTGCAATTTTTGCATGTGAAATTTTGATATCCCAGTAATGGTACCATCACTTCCAGATTCCTTCCCATCTGATGGGTGCTGGGAGCAATTGATTAAAGGTGCGCACCATCATGCCCAGAAAAATGTGTACTTTTAAAATCTGTGTTCACATGTATGCACTGTGTATGCAGGTGTGGGGAAGCCAAGGAGTGTCTTCCTCAAGCTCTGCCTTAGTCTCCCTCCCCCCGCCCCCACCCTCTCTCTC
>NW_022196909.1:48185140-48212682 GCF_008632895.1 Mastomys coucha | reverse complement strand
GTCAAGACAAGGAGAAAAGGCCTCTTTCTATGTAACCCTGGCTGTCCTGGAACTCGATTTGTAAACAGGGCTGGCCTTCCACTCACACGGATCCTCCTGCCTTTTCTGCTTGAGTGCTGGGATTAAAGGTATGTGTACTGCTACGCTGGACGTCTTCCAAAATGGGTCTCATGGTGATTTTTGGGTTCACCAATTCAGTTTGTCTGATCCCCAAGTCACAGAGAGCTGCCTGTCTCTACCTCCCAAGGGCTTTTCTTGTACAGGATTTGAACTCAGGCCCTCAGGCTTACAGGATGAGTGAGCGCTTTTACCTCCGGGTCTTCTCCCCAGTCCTTACAGAGATTTCAAGAGGGAATGTCAAAAGAGCAGCTAGTCTTACTCAAAGACTGACATGCACACCCTTCTTCCTGCCCGCTAGACACCCCTGCCATTTGCATAGAAACCATTTCTAATAAGTTGAGAAAGTGTCCCAACCCACAGCTTCCTTACGATTGGAATCTCACCCAAGGGTCCTCTGGAGTGGCGCTACAATCCTCTGAGCCCAGGCTAGGCTACTGCTCCCTCCCTAGCTTCGCAGACACTGACAGGGCACCCCTCTAAGAGCTAATGGACTATCTTGTACTATCTACCCAGGCCCTGGGGAAATGAGTTTGCAGGCTCAGAAGCACCAAAGGAGTCTGGTGCTCACATGCCTTCCCTGTAGCCTGCTGGACAATCGGAGTCTTCCTCAGAACTATAACGTTCCCTCCCCGCAATTCGCCTCATGGGTTTGCCTCCTCCTCAGAGCCTCTCTGTGGTTGTCTGTCCACGGTGTCAATTCTCTTCTAATAAACTTCCTGCCCTCCAACCATCCATCCCAGGGCCCTCTTCTACCTTCCTAATAATCTCATTATTGAGGGGAAACATTTCTGAGAAACCTTTTGAACTGTAACTTCAAGAGTGACCAAAATGTTCTACACGTCTAAGGCCATAACGCTGAGATGCGACCCGTGAGAAGCCCACACTTGTGCTTGCAAGCAGGATTCTCCTCCTAAGAGCCTTTCCCATCTTAATAAGGATTCTTACTGGCTCATCCTCAATTTCTTTTCTGAGACCAAGGATCCAGTTTTACCTGAGTGGAGGTCCATAAGAGATGATGGGACCTCCTCAGGATACAGGAGGGATCTTGGGAAGTAAGAGGAACAGCCTTCCTTCATCCCCACTGGCACTGACAGGAACATTTGAGATGCCCCAGTCAGCCCTTCCCTGGACATCCCAGGGTGGTGGCCAATAAATGTCACATACACCCTGGGGGGAGGGATGTTCAATAAGAGGCTCTCGGGGCAGAAGAGGTCCCTGTTGCATGTGTCTGTTGGTCCCAGTATGTAAACAGTCCCCACAAGTTGGATCTGTGCCAGCTCCTATCTGAAGCCAGAAAGAGGTGCCTACAGTCGGCTCTATGTACAGCCACTCTGCCCAGCGTTTCTGTCCTTTACAGCTAGAGTCACCTGGCTTCTGGGCCACCTTTAGGACTCTCTAGGGACCTCCTGTGGGGGGGGGGATATAGTGTCCTTGTGTACTTTGCTACTTTGGAGCATAGAGTGTCTCTGGAGGCCCAGGCAGCCTGGGGACAACGTCCCACAGCCACTCCTCCGTCCTCAATCCCTGTCGTCATTGAGCCCAAGCTCCGAGAAGCCAACGTAGGGAAACCCAAGCTTCCCAGCAGCTCCCGCGCTCCAACTCTTGCTTCCTGAGTCCTAGCTCTCAGGGGCTTTAGAACTGTGAGGTGGGGAACATAGTGCAGGAAGCCGGGCAAAGGGGTGAACTAAGCTGCCCCAGTGTTCTCTCCATGGGAGGAGTGCATCCCCCTCTCATGTTCTTGCAAGGATTAAATGGCCGAGCACCGAGAGGTGATCTCCACTGGAGTGGAACCTACTTTCATCTAATCTGTTCTGCTGGCCAGTCTGTCTGTCTGTCTCTACTCCTGCCCTTCTCTGCCTCTCCTCACACAAGCAATCCAATATTCTCCATCTCTCTGCACAGCCTTGCTGCCGAAGAAGATCAAGCTCGCCCTCAAGGAACCATTGCTGAACAAGATCACTTCCCCCAGATCCTAATCACTTTTCTCTTCCACTGCCTCTGCTGGGTGGTGGGCTAGAGAGAGGTCGAACCCTCATTAAAAGTAGGTTGCAAAACATTTATGCCTATTGATGGCGCCCAACAAGGCTTAGGCATACTGGGCTTCTAATGTGGTTAGAGGGAGATGATGAGGGATTAGTAATGTTGCTTAAGGAGATTGGCAAAATGGCAGCTACTGCCACTGAGTGGTTTCCTACTGTGTTCCTGGGTGTGTGTGTGTGTAGGGGGGTATTCACATATACTATTTTGAAGAAGGTCGGAGGGAAAGCTGAAAACTCACAGGGTTCACTCAATTCTCTTCGAGTAGAAATGATGGCAGACTTGTCTCCGCACACAGAGAGTTTTTAACTAGAGGTCAAAACCCTTGGAAAGCAGCAGGTCAACAGAGCTCAGGCTTGGTGAATGAGACTGGGAAAGGGGGAAAGAAACTAGGCTGGAAGGTACTGGGCCGCCCCGCCCTGCTCTATGAACTTTCACTACTGGGTGGCCGAAGCGCCTCAGTGAGGCCAGGGGCCTGGGAAGAGCAGAAAGTGAGTGGCACGGGGACAAAAGGCTAATGTGCCACCCAATGCGCCACCAGAGGATTGGCTTGGGCCTACACAGGAACCTGCAGCCTGCCTTCCTGGTCTCTGTGCAGCATATGCCACTTGCCCAGAGGCTACCTATCCGTTAAGCCCTCCCATTTCCACCTTCAAGTGGAGTCAAGGTTAGACCATGCTGCGCTGCGCTACCCACCACCCCTTGCCCTTGCTGGCCCTCGTGGGCCTGGGCCACAAGCCTCCAGAAGAGCTGCAGCTGCAAAGTGGCCTCATGACTCCTCCTCCACACAGAGAAGGGGGTGGGTGCCTGCTGAAGGCCTCGCGACCGCACAGCACCCTCTTCTCTAACCCTCACTGTGGCTCTCATTTTCAGAAGCGAAGTCCACGCCTTAGCCATGGTCCCCAGCGTGGTGGCAGGGCCCGGTCTCTGCCCGTGTCTCCTCCACGCTTCGCTCTCTGCCTTGGCTGCTCTGTTCTACTTGTTGCTCAGCCGGGACACTCACACTGCTCCCTCACTCCTGTGACCAGGGTCTTCAACCCTCCTCCTTATGACTCCATCTCTGGCCTCGGTCACACTGTTTCTTCCCCCTTGACCTTTTTGGATAAGTCCTATTTATGGCACCCCCAGGGACACAGAGGTTTCATGGGTGCTAAAGCCTCAGTCACTTACCTCAGGGGAGACTCACTGACAAGGCCTATTCCTAGCTGCCCCAGGAGTGGCTGCTCCGGTCATACATGTTGGGACTGGGAGAGACTCCACATTTGCTTGTGTGTGGCTTTGAGGATGTCCGCCTGAGTGGGCCTAACATCCAGAGCCCTCCAGTGTATCCTGGGTGCTGTGCAGCGAGGTGGGAGAATATCAGGAGGCAGAGAGGACCTATCCCTGAGCCTTTAGGAGGGTGGTCTGTCTACCAGGGCATCTCCCACACATTCTGGAAGGTCACATGTCACACACGTGGTCCTGTGACCAGGATTTATAGAGGGCACAGGGCCCCGTGGGTACAGGAAAGAGTACATCCTCAAGGCCCAGCCAACTGGCCTTTCCTCTCCCTAGCTCCTTGCTTCTCTCTCAGCCAACTCCACAGTTCTCACGCAGCTGTCCTCGCAGCTGCCCTTACATCCACCTGGCACATTTGTGTCTCCACAGGGGCAGTGACTACTACCCAGGCATGCCTGTACATGTCTGGGGGAAACTCAGCACTCAGAGAGTACATTTCCTGGGAGAAACCTGCCCTTCTCTTGGTTAAATGCCCCCTCAGCCCCCCACCCCCGAATCACAGGATCCTCCACCTGGTACTTTGCAAGATTCCCTAATTTTAGAGAGATTTTAAGTCTATTTTTTCAATTTTTAAAACCCAAAGACGACCCTTAGGAATCTAGACTTCTTGTTTTACTTGAAAAACAAACAAACAAACAAATCAGTGGGGCCCACACATGAGGGCAGTAGTCTAAGGGACAGTGGGGGAGGGGTGTTGCTTCAGAGGGCCACAATCAATCGCCTCTGTTCACTGCAGCCTTACAGTCCGGCTTTCTCTGCTTCTCACCCACCCACCACTGTGACTTCTAGCGAGTGACACCTCGCAGTGGGCTTCTTTGCAGCTTGGGTTCCTGATCCTTTGGCATGAAGTCACAGCTTCTCCCCAGGCTGCAGGCTCTTTTCTTACACATTCTCTCTGATGTCATGACTGACCCTGGTTGTTACTGCTCTGCTCCATTCACAGTAACAGGTAGGCACTCCAGCGGGCACGCGCCTCCTCCTTGCCTTCGACATCTCCTTCTCCTTGTTAGTGCCCACTAATCTTTTAAAACTCAGCCCATGATGGCCGGTTGGAGTGGCGTGTGTGTGTGTGTGTGTGTGTGTGTGTGTGTGTGTGTGTGTGTGTGTTGGGGGTGGGTACTACTGGCTGGAAACCTTTCAGGAGGGAACTTTTGGGGGGCAATGGAAGTGTTCTGTATCTTGACGGGGGTGATGATGCTACTCAGGAGTGGCAAGTTCTAAAGACGGGTGCGCAGATGAGACAGGAGTGTTTCCTAGCATTATAGTTCGTCCATTGAACTTCTGTTAGAGTTTGGTTCTGTTCTGTAACCTTCAGAAAGCCTTCTCTGTGGGGAGGCCCAGGGCCTTGTCACTCAGCCACACCCTAGACTGCCTGTTCAGTCTATAGGGTTCATCAACGCCCCTCGCCTCCAAGGCATGGTACATCACATGTCTAAGTGCAGAAGACCGGCTCAGCCTGAGTCTGGGCCCTTTCATCTGGGCTTTGGGGCAAGAGGCTCCTGGGTTCAGTGTGCTCCTTGTTGGCTCTCACAGCAGGGACATGACTTTCCTTTGAGCCATTGAGAAATTGAACCTGCCTTCCTGGCAGGCATGAGGCTTAAAACTTCTTAGCGGGAGTGCACAGCACTGCCCCATGGTCTCCCGTGCCAGGCCCTGCTCCTCAGGCTTTTCCTAAGTGTTGCTCAAGTAAGTTTGGCTGTGTATTACTTCTCTTCACTATGGATGGAGACAGCAAGACGCGGGGCTGAGGTGTAGGGAAGGCCACCTCAGCCACTCCCCTGCACCCAGCGTACAGCAGCTGATCTTGCTATTGCCTCATTATTTCTCTTCCCTCTCCTCCTGCCCAACACCCGCTACCTCCAGCCTAACAGAAGCCGGCAAAGCCGATGCCCTCAGCCCCCGAGGGTCTCTGGAGCAGGGGCCAGGCAGAAGATACGTCAAGCACTTTAGAAATCAGAAATCTTGACCATCAGGCCATAGCCCATCGTCTGATCCCCATACTTGCTTAGCTGTTTAAAATCGCCCAACATCCTAATCACACTCATGACAAGAGGAGGTGTGGCCTCTCCATTGGTTACCTCACTCACCAGCTGTGGTCAGCCCTCAGTTGCACACTTGCTTAGGACATGTGCTCATTCATGCCCCTTACTTCGGCAGGCAGGGACCATGGCATTAGTCGACTGGGAGAGGTACTCTTGAGCATCAAGCAGCACTTTAATTAACAGCACCCAGGCATTGAAATCTTGTGGAGATGGATGGCTCTTGGTGTCCTGCCTGTATCATGTCATTCAATGACCACAGCAAAACTCTCTTCAGTAGCTAACAAGATGGTTCCATTACTGTATGCCACAGAGGAGCCAGGGATCCAACTTTCCTGGCCAACCTCGACCCTATCTCTGCAGAGGGCTTCTAATGTGCTGTCCACGGGTTGTCGTCCCACCATGGGCTCCAGGTGAGAGTTTTGGACACCCTCTTGGCACTGGATCGTGAGCCAACTGTGGGCCCCACCAATCATCCCTTTACTGGGGTTGTCACCTACACTGAGATCCTCGACATATTGAGATTCAGGCCATCCAGAATGTGTTACCTCAACAATGACAGAGGCAGCTGAATTACTGAACAGCTATGGCGGAAGCCTGGGGACATGAGGTGCTTGACAACTTCCTGAAGCTCCGGAAAGGCACAAATATGAAGACACAGAAGACCAAAGGCATGTGTCATCCCTGTCAACACTCTATGTAGAGAAATAGAGAATCAATCTCTCTAGTAACCCGCACAGAGGAAAGAGGGAGGGGTGTAGAGACCACATGGAACAGGCAAAGGAGGGGTTTGGTGCGACCGATGAAGCTATTGAGACCTGCAGTCAATTCTTCTCTCCACCTGAGGCTGGGATTATTCAAACCCATTTAAGTACACTTCAATCTTAATGTCAATAAATTTAGAAGAAAAAAAAAAGAAGAAGAAGAAGAAGCCAGATCCTGCCAGCCAGCAAACGCCAAGTCCTGGTGATAGGAGGCAGGCAGACTAAGCATGCAGATGGCTCGGCTTCATCCGCAAACATTTAGCCAACACCCATGAGGTGCCAGCCAGCATGTTGGCACTTAAGGAGCAGAAAGAGGCAGACAGAGAAGGCGGTGGACAAATTGCAGCCCGGGCACAGAGGAATGTCTGAGAGGACTGGGGGTGGGGGGGTCTGGGTAAGCTTTTGGATTCTCTCCCTCCTAGCCTGTGACTTGAATATCAAGTTTGATATCAAGTCTGTCATTCTTTTGGTAACCCATACTTAAGGAAGTTAGCAATCCCCCTCATGAGTTAACTCCTGCCCCGCCCCTCCCCACGGCTTTGTCAGAAGCCCCTGTGGGCAGACAGAGGCTTAGGACTCACATCCCACCAAGGTGGGGGGACCCATAGGAAGAGCAGCTGTTGGGGTGAGGCACCTCACTCCTCAGGTTGTCTGCAGCTGGGAGAATGGGGTGGGGCCATCGTGGCCCTGTTCCAAAGTGTCCTTTTTGTACAGCCACACTGTCCCCAGGGCTCATGGGGACTTCAGGGCTCTCTACATGTCCCTCAGAAGTTCTTTCTCTGCTTAGGCCCCTTGGACAGGGTGTGGAATAGCGCCTGAGCTTATAGGGTCAGCCACCCTGGGGCGGGATGGACAGGCAATGAACCTCTAGGGCAGGAGATAAACTCAAAACCACTCTAGACAGATATACCTCATCCCTGAAACCTCCCGTCCCTGGCCAAAGACAATTGGTTGAATTTTCTTACTCTAGTACAACTCACCCACGCTCCTCTTTCCCTGGACCAATGCAAACACCCTCTTGTTCATTGTGGCCATGCACATTCAGATCTCTGATGAAGGAGGTCCCTTCAGGGTTACCGCAGATAATCATGCTTAGCCTGTTGTTGATTACCTCTCTGCGCTTATACTCTCCCATTTCTTATTGTGCTTGTCCCATGACCACCCTGCCAAGCCAATCCACAGAGGGTTATGGGTCAGGGCAGAGGGACCCCATGATCCTGCTTCTCACTGTGGGACCTCAATCCTGCCCTCCTCCACTACACTTCCCTTTCTGTACTGGGTAGGCTGGAAAGCCAACTACATTTCCCACAATCCAAGTTGATTGGTCACCTGCCAATCAGATCCCAAGACCCTTTGATTTGGGACTGTTCTGCAAGGGTATTCAAAGGCTCACTGGGCAGCTCTCTAGGCCCTCACTTCTAAGCTGGGAGCTGCTGGGAAGCCCGGCCGGTCTGCTTTGTATTTTGATTTGCCAATGCTGTGTCAGCTGCCTGTGCCCCTTTTTTTGTAAGTCCCTTTCTTGCCCAAGGAGATGCCACGGGGTTCTATATCAGCAGTTGTGGACTGCGACCCTTGCCTTGCACAGCTGGCTTACTGTGCAGTCCCTGGACACACAGATGCCCTCAGCTGCTTGGCCAGGTTCAGAAACTTTCTGGAAAGCCAAGCCAAGCTGCGAGAAGCCCAGGTCTCCCAGAGGGCCCAGATATTGTGCTACTGCAGCTGTTAGCTCCTGTGAGAAGCTGGGGGCATCCAGCAGTCAGGCAAGGCCCGTGACCTGCTTCAGGGACCCTGCGCCGCTCAGGACTCCATCGGGTGGAGCCCCTCTGCCTGTGCAGTTTTGATAGACAGAATTTATTTCAGAAAGTGTAGAGCTGTCAAAAGAACTGGTATTTTGCCGGGGATCTAGGAGAGATTCTTGATGCCTTGCTATAGATCGAGTGCCTGAGAGACCTGCAGCCTCTCTCGCTATGGGTCTAGACGCTTCCCTGGCCTCTTGGCTTCAGGAAGCCACCTGCTGCATGGAAGCTGAGCCTTAGCGGCTGGCTCACTACTCACACTGAAGAGTGGGTCCTAGTGGCATGTTTTCCCACACAGGACTTACTAGTTAATGACCTAAAGCCACACCTAGAGCCCCTTTCAAAAGTCTTTTAAAAACCCTTTTAACATTTTCTAAGATTACAACACACAAAGATGTCAGCCGGCTAGCGAATCCTTTCCCTGGGGGGGTTAGGGGGGAGAGACTTGAGAGTTCAAGGTCATGGTGGCCTGCATCATAAGGCTCACCCATGCTCCTGTGGGGCTCCCTAGAGAAGATCACACACTGCCAGGTACCAGGTACTCCTGCCCAAACTGGGAAGATCTGGGCAGTCTTGAACCTTGGGACTTCCCACCTGCCCCCAAGGTGCTGAGCTAGGCAGAGCTGCCCTGTGTGTGGCCAGAGGAAGACAGACTGATGTTAATCCTGCACGGACAAACATCCTGTCCCCACCCCCAACCATGGGAACAAATGGGAGACATGCAGTGATTTATGTCTGACTCCTGCCTGGCCTGGGGAAGCAAGAGCACGGCTTCAGAGCCAGGTGTGGAGAGCCGCTAGAGCCACGCCCCAAGATGGCACCTGGTTCCACTTTCCAGCAAGTGGGCGCTCTCTTAAACAAGTCCTTATTTGGCTATGCTTGCTAGCTTGGCTCACTTTCGCTTTCTGGTGGCCTATCTGCACTCGCTACATGGTCCAATGGGATAGGCTCAGTATAGAACATTTAAGGGTGTAGGTAGGGTGTTGCCCCGGGGGTCAGAAGATTGTTCAAGGTTCCTGAGTAAACTGCTTAAAGAAGAGCTCTCGGGTTGTTCTTGCTGGTCAAGGCGGTCGCGACAGGCAAGCCTTCCCTGGGGCTGTGGACAGCCCTGCAGAAGGCTCCCCCCCCCCCCCCCCCCCCCCCCGTGCTTCCTGGTGTGGCTGCTGTGCGGGTAATACCGCAGAAGCAAAGACATCAGAAGCTCTAGAGCCTGTGTGCTCCCAAGGTTTCGTCCTGTGGCCCTCCCGTTCCTTGAGAATTTATAGGCAGTTAATGGTTGCCGGGAGGAGGAGAGACATTTTCTTCAGTTCATTAGCTCTAGTAAGATGCTCAAGCTCCTAATCGAACCCCACACAATCCTAATTAAGAAAGAGAAGGAGGTCTTGCCCAAGGACACACCCTAACTCGACAGGTTGAGCAGGTCACATGACGACTCTTAGAATCAATTAACCACTGCCTTGGGTGGCGAGTGCTCCAGTCAGGTCCCATGTTCTATATCCTAGGAGGGTAGGTGTCTGCCTAGACCCCCAGGAACCTCCAAAAGGGAGCAGGGGATCTTGGGAAAGAGAAAACAGGTGAGGGAAAGCTGAAGAATAAAATAAGTGCTTGCCGTGGGTGCCCTGGGGCTACTCTCTGGGGCTCCCTGGACTCACCTGAGTTAAGAGGGTCTAGATTCCCAGGGAGAAAGCCCTTCAGTCTACTTGTGCAAGGATAAGATACCTCCCCCACCATTCCTGTCACGTGCCTGCCATGGTTGGAGACCGGGCACAGACAGCTGCCCAAGACCTTGATCCCACGTGGGTCTGACAGGGCTCTCGGTGATGTGGAAGAACAGGTTTGAAGTGCTAGGAGGTAGGAAATCTTGAGGTGGGATCAGGGCTTTCCGGGAGGGGTGGGGGGAGAGCATGACTCTGCCTTCAGTGGGCTCCTTTGGGACCATTTTGGAACCTGTTGTCCAGGAGTCTTATCTCCGAGGAAGACCACCATTATTCGTGCAAGCCTGCAACTGCACTGCACACACCTGACACGAGTAGGCTGCCAGGCTTTCGTGCCTGCAGAAGCTCCCTCCCTGGAAGAGAAATTCTGGTGCAGGTGGCTTCAAGAGCATAAGACTGTGTGTGTGTGTGTGTGTGTGTGTGTGTGTGTATTGATTTGGTAACTAACTTCTCCTGTAGGATTGTGCAAGGCAAAGAAAAACATGCCGAGTGCAGGGCGCATGCGCCAGGCTGGTCAATCTGTAAGGGTGTGGCTGTGGGTGACATCTGGCCTGCTCCCAGTGCTTCTCCTGCCTGACCCATTTGCTCCAGCATTTGGGAACACATCTGGAATCAAAATACAACTCAACACTAGTAAAAGTTTGTGATGGTAAATCATTGGCTATTTGACTGGGCTTAAAGTCGCCATGGGAACACACCTCTGGGTGTTCTTTTGAGAGTGTTCCCAGAAAGGTTTCACTGAGGAGGGAAGGTCCACCTTGAATGTGGTGGCACCATCCCACAGGTTTTGGTCCCAGGCTGTATAAAAAGGAGAAAGTAAGCTAAACATTGGCGTTCATCTCTCTGCTTCCTGACTGAGTCCTGAGTGACCAGCTGCCTCATGGTGCTGCTCTGGCCCTCCTACCACCCCTACCACCATGCACCGGATCCCTTAGAACTGTAAGAGATCTACAGTTCTAAAAGAAAATTGCGTTGCTTCTCGTCTGGTATTTTGTCACAAAAACAAATGTAACTATGAAGGTTGTTTGTATAATGCACACTCCCTTAGTCCCAGCGCCTCAGAAAGGGATGGGACTCCAAGAACCCAGACAAAAGCCCGGAGCAGGGTGTCCAAACTTTCGGTTTCTCAGGACTACGCTGGATTGAAAATTGTCTTGTACTCTGTGTTTAATAGTGAGCATCCGTCAGCATTAAAATTATTTATGTATAAACAAGAAAGTCACAAGGGACCCACAGCCAACAAACAGAAGCGTGTCTATGTTGGGACGAGGCCTACTCAACCGACTGACTCAACTCCTCCGGTACTGGTTGTATCCCATGAAATTGATTTCACTACCCACCATCATCCTGCTGAGCCTGCTGTGTGGAAAGGACCCCACGGGGAGCCATCCCTTAACCCCAGGACTAATCAGGGTGACCACAAGAAGCCACTCGTTCTGTATGCTTGAGACTAGCCAGGCCAGAAGACAGGAGGAGGACAGCTGTGATCTGGCCCCTGGGAGGAGACTACAGCTCTGGCAGAGCCAAAACCCAGCAAACCATCCGTGCCAGGCCGGTCTCAAGAAAAGGGCTTTCTTTCTCAAAGCACCAGGGAGGCCTCTTCACTCCCTTCTCTCCCCCTCGTTCCCACCTCCCCGCAGCCCAGTTCCTCTAGCCTCCACCCTAGCAGCCACACTCCCCTTATCTCCATGTCTCGAGCTCCCCCCTCCCCTTCCCTGCCCGAGCCTGACTGAACTGCAGTCCAGCTCCAGTCGCAGGGTGCTAGTCTTTGCTGGCCCTGTCAGATCTGAGACAGTTGCTGATGTCAGACAGCAACTGATAGAGAAGACTCTTCCATATTGCCTAGAGGCTGCCCCGTCGGGCTCTGGGGTCTGTGGAGGCCAATTCTTTGTTGGATGCTTTCTAGAGCACAGCCCATCACAAGCATGCCATTTTCACTATGTGAGACCAGCGTTTGCTCTCACTGATGGAGATGTCAACTGTAATTATTTTCAAGGAGTCTTGATGGCTGTGGAATAAATCAATATAAATAATGTTTTCATAAACCCTGAATCATGTTTCTAATAGCATTGCATCTATAATTTTAATATTTAAAACAATTTTTCTTTACATTTTAGCAATTAATTGTTGCCAAGTGCTCATTTTCTTGTCCTGTGTCACTGTCAGCTCAGAGCCTGGGCCTGGGGATGTGACACTTTAGCACTGGGGGCCATGTACGTGATCCCCCACCATCATGCCTAATTTGCTGCCCAACAGGTTAGGCTAAATATAATGTCTCTTCCCCCAGAGGAGTGTCCACATATTCCCAGCCTCTTTAGTGTTGTCCACATGCCCGTCTGGAAACCTCATCCCCCAAGACACAGCCGGCCGGCCCCTCCGATGAACATACACAAGCAGAGCACGCACGAAAGTGGGCACACACACCCCTCCCACACACTCATCCCTCCCAGGTGCAACCACTTCAGCAGTGAGCAAGCACCTCAGTGACTCTGGGGTGGGGTGGGGTGGGCAGGCAGCTTGTCTTTTGAGTGTCACTCACTTTTAAAACCATCGACTGTTATTTATGAGCTGGGCGTTGTGAGTCGGACAGCTTGGTGTAGCTTGCAGAGAGTAACTACCATAGATGTGAGAAGAAACAAAATCAGAGAAATAACACCAGACAGAAGAAGTGCCTGTCCTTCAAACTGGTGTAGAGCTGCCTCAGGGGACATTCTGGGACCTCCACCAAAAGCCTCGCCTCGAGCTTCACACAAGGAGAGTTCTCTGACCTTACTCCCCTGAGCAGAAAACTCGCAAAGACGTATGGGAAATTGAGTATCTGTGTTTCGGTGTCTCTGCCAGGCATGGAGCAGAGCCAGGGACCCAGCACAGCAACTTCCCGATGAAGCTGAGAATCATGGGAAGAGCCAAAAGGCCACAGGAGATTCTGTCTGGCTGCCTGTGGGTGGGCATGGGAGGTACCCTCAGTAAAGATCTGTTCATGTGGCCAGGCCCTGCAATTTAATTTCTGTCCAAGCAGGAAGATAATAAGGCTGGCAGGAGACATCTTGGATCCCCACGGCATTTGTGTCTCTCAGTGTGAGAGCATCGTTGGTACTCTGGGTTTAAAAGCTGGTGTGAGAACTGAGTAAACAGGGACATCTCAGAAGAACACCGGGAGGCCAGGAACTTCCATGGAGCATAATGAGATAAGCTCAGGAACTTTAGGAAGGTGGTAGAACTCTCGCCCCTCTGGAAGGGAGAGGCTAATTAACATTCCTCAGATCACAGGGTGAGAACCAACCTGCAGGTGGGGACAACCTGCGGGCAGGGCCAACCTTTGCCCACCTTCAGACAAGGGAAGTCCTTGCCACCTCATTCCCTGAAGACCAATCAGTTTAAAAAGTCACACTGTTCTACCAATCACATGGTGTCTAATGGCTGCTGCCCTGAAAATTGTATAAAAGCTCACTGAACAAGCTGTGAGGGGTCATCGCCACCTCTCCTTCAGGTCTGAGACAACCCCAGTGCACTGAACAATAAAAATCCTCATGCTCTTTGCATTGATCAGGCTCCACGTGGTTCACTCAGGGGGTCTCCTGTAAGCTAAGGCTCGACAGAGTCTTACATTGGCCTCTTGGGAGGATTATGGTCTGGAAACCTCATCCCCCAACACACAGCCGGCCGGCCCCTCCGATGAACATACACAAGCAGGGCACACACGAAAGTGGGCACACACACCCCTCCCACACACTCATCCCTCCCAGGTGCAACCACTTCAGCAGTGAGCAAGCACCTCAGTGACTCTGGGGTGGGGTGGGGTGGGCAGGCAGCTTGTCTTTTGAGTGTCACTCACTTTTAAAACCATTGACTGTTATTTATGAGCTGGGCGTTGTGAGTCAGACAGCTTGGTGTAGCTTGCAGAGAGTAACTACCATAGATGTGAGTAGAAACAAAATCGGAGAAATAACACCAGACAGAAGAAGTGCCTGTCCTTCAAACTGGTGTAGAGCTGCCTCAGGGGACATTCTGGGACCTCCACCAAAATCCTCGCCCCGACCTTCACACAAGGAGAGTTGTGACCCAGCTCCAGAGCCCAGGCCCTTTGGAACCACTGGGTTGTCCTTTGCCTTGGCTGCTGCTGACCCTCCCCCAAGACCCTGAGCCTATGAGCAAGCTTCTATGCACTGGCATAGGAGAGGCATTATGGGAGGCAGAAATGAGAACTTGTAGACTTATGGTTGATTCACAAGCAGGTCTTGGAACTCATTCCTATTAAGGTTTTAGGGCAACATTTTTGCCTCTTACAAGTGAGGTTTCATTTGGGGTTCCCCCAAAACACCAGGGCATGTTTCTCCCCAGTGCTCTACTCAGTCCTGGGAACCTAACCGTTTCTGTTATGGTGTAAACGATGAATGGATGGGTGGGTGGGTGGATGGATGGATGGATGGATGGATGGATGAAGAACCCGACCTAGTCCAAGATGATGGGTCTGACACTCTGTAAGGGTTGGGAGTCAATGGATCACAGGTGTGAGAAGTCTTGTGGTTCAATTATTCCTTCTTTGGGAGACCTGGTGGGAGGGGTCACCATTGGGGAATGTAAGAGGGCGGCGAGGTAACTTTCCCAGGTCCCTCTCCAGGAAGGGTCTTTGAAGATGTCCAAAGAAGAGTCAGGACTGGATACAAAAACAATGAGAGAGCCAAAAGGGGCAGGGCCCATTAACCCCCACACTCCATCTTAAGGGAGCGAATAAAGGCATCCAGTTCTTGTCCCTGTATGTGGGGAGAGGAAGGCCGGGGACTTCGAGGGCCCTTCTTTCCAATTTCATTCCTTCTAACAAGAAGACAATTTACTTTAGTTGAGCTGCCACTGGCCACTGTACCAGGAGCTAACGATTCCCATCGTCCCTGAGCAAGGCCTCGGAGATGAGCTCTGTCCCTATAGTTCATGCCTGCAATGTCCAGGCAAACACGCATGCCACACTAGACAATGCTTGCAGTGCCCCAGCTCTCCCCGAGACGTTTCCTCTTAACAGCTGCACCAACCAATCCCAGCTTTCTGCTTGGCCTCTGTACTAGGACAGAGTGGTCCTGAACCTTGCCCTTCCCCAAGCTCCGGCACATCGAGAAGTTTTCAGCATGAAGGTGTGGCTGGATTGCAGGATATGCGTGAAGAGGAGGGGACTGAGGAGGCCACAGCAAAGAAACGGAGAGCAGAGGGATCGAAGCTGTGCCTCGGTTGGGCACAGCAGGTTGGGGATGGGGTCAGGCTGGGACTGTCAGACTGCAAGGACGGTTTTCTATTTAAGCTGGCTTGAGAAAGAAGCCAAGATAGAATGGGGGTCGGAATAGTTGGAAGGGCTGCCTGGTTCCCAGGACGAGGCCCTTGGCTCCTCCCCTACATTTCTCTCCCCGCCCCCACGCACCCCCACAAGGGAGGCTTCTAGGGTCAGTGCTTCTCTCTGGCCTGGGCCTAGCTTAGAGGGATACTGGGCAGTGCCCAGTGAGGAGCTGGGGATAGAGAGCAGGGACCTGACCTGGATACTCCAGAGAGACAGAAGTCCTTAGGGTTTGGTCTTGCCAGTGTCGGCTGGCTATGGGAAGGGGAGCCTGGATCACAGGCAGCCATGTGTAAGTGAACCCCCATCCCACTGAGGGGGGTAGGTGTGGTGTGAGCGCCAGCTGTCTCTGTGAGATTCTCCTGGCTCTTGGAGCTTCCCAGAGATGCCTGGTGCCAAGTGGCTATAGGTTGGCCCTGTTAGGCTGTAGGGCCCCCAGGATGAGGGAAGGCACTCACTCTGTAGGCTGGTGGAGATCCTGTGCTTTGTCTGCCATCTCAGGCCTTCACTGGGCCATCCCCTCCTCTGCAGAAGAGGGCTGATGAGCAGCCAGTGATTAGAGAAGAAGGCTCCCAGCCAAGATTTGGGAGCCCCTCCCCTACTGGGCCAGCTGAGGCTCCCTTGCCTGAGGACACAGGAATGCTAGCTGCCCACTCAGCTCACTCATGCCTCCATCGTTAGCCTCTGCTTCTGCAGCTACTGCCCTCACTTGAAAGCCTGAACAGCTCTCTCTCCATCCCCACTCTAGGCCATTCCCCTCCTCAGAAGCCTGCTTTACAGATCCTGCCTTCTCTGGCCCAAGATCTGTGCTGATTCAACCTCAGCGTCGCCATGGGGCAACCCTGAGACGGAGCTGAACTGACAAATCCTACCTAACATCATGCAAACCGGGAGCCCTTGAGAGTCTCTGCTCGATTCCTCTCTGGGGTTACATCATGAGCACCCACCTGGGGTGGGTCTGAGGCCCCCACTTCCCATCCCCTAACCCCCAATTAAGTCCTAATCTGACCCCTTTTCTCCCAAGAAAAGCATGTCCAAAAGGAGATGTCAATCTTGGCAATTTAACTTGTCCTTAAGAGATACAACAGCCATTTATGAGCTCCTGGAGACCCCTCGGCTTCCTCTCCAGCAGGGTCAGCTGCTCACCAGGTAGCCTGAGTTAGGATTCTGAGTGTGTAGAGAGGGTGTGGCTCCAGTTCTCTCTAACCTCCAGTGCGTCCCTCCTCTCTGTAATGTAAAGCAGGAGTTAGTAGGGGATGTCAGACCCCCTAGTGCTCTTTGAAAACCTGTTTACGTGGGAGGTGATAGGGCAATCACACGGGCCCTTTGCCATCCTGGGCGACTTGGCTGAGGATGTGGCACCAATGTATGCCTGTGTGACACATCCCTGCTTAGGCCCCGGGCTCCAGAACCAGCCACTCCTTTAAAGGCTAGGTAAGAAATCCCAGATGCTTAGTGGAGAAGGCCCTAGAAGATACTCAGATACTGTCTGTGTACATTCAGTAGAACTAGCTACTGAGACTGGCCCCCACCCCCCAACCCGTCCCCCACCCCCGACCCCTCCACCCCCGACCCCGCCCCCACCATGGCTCAGCAGCTGCCTGGGCTTCCTGCAGAGAAACAAGTGTTTTGAGGAAATCTCTGGAGCTCCACAGACTAGGCAGAAGAGCCCCAAGGATGTGTGTATGGGAAGCCATGGGAAACGCACCCCCCCCCCGGAAGCGGGGCGGGCGTTAGACGGGCAGTGTGAGGCTGCTGACAGTCTGTCTGTCCCTTGTGTGGCTCTGCCAGCTCTGGGACAGATGTCACAGGATGCACACAGCACCTTTCCACTCATCTAAGACTCAAAGAAAGACAGGGCTTAAAGCAAGAGAGAAGCCATATTTCTTAACAGTTCACTGAGGTCCCCAAGCCCTGTGACTGGGCTGAGGGCCCTGTGGGGATAGCACAAGGAGGACAGGAAGGCCTTCCCTATGCACAGACCACCATGCTTTGTACTATGTGACTCAACTAAGAGGCCACAGAGAAGAGACCAAAACTTGTCTGCTCTAGATGGACAGCGGCAGCCGGGTCATTTCTGTACCTGTGTGTGGGTATTGTTGAGCAAGATGGTCCTTCCTACTTCCCAGGAGGAGAAAGTGGGTATCAGGTATCAGCTGGAGTACCTCTTTGAAGTGAGCAAGCCTCCCCGGGCTCCTAGGCTTGGCCTGTGGCACAGCTCTAGCTACAGGCCAGGAGCTCAGTGAACATGGCATCTCAAAATCACTATGTATAGAGTTCAAGTGCTTATTAATCAATCACTCTATACATGTCTGTTCCATAAGTGTTTTCCGGCATCTGAGCAGATCATCCATCCAGGCCAGGCCAAGGGAGGTAGTATATCTCCATTTTACAGTGAGGGTGTGGGCCTCAAGGGGAGATGGGCTCAGAGGCCCATGTGCTAATGGGGAAGGCCAGCACGGGGCTGTGTGGGAGCGAGGGTGGGCCGTGCCCCCTTTCGCTCTCCTTCTCTGAAGAGCGATCTCCAGTTTCTGTCCTGCCTTTTTTTTTTTTCTGCCAGAATTCAAAGCTGAGCAACAGATAGATACATGCCACATGAGCAGAGACACACAGAACATGGGCTATGGAGTGCAGCGTCCCGCTGCTGTGGCGGGGCAGGCACACAGTTTGGAGGAGAGCAGAGCCACTTGCCTCTTCCCAATAGTTTTGTCTTCACTCATTTTCTGCAGAGAATGAAGACAAATTGCTCCACTCCAGAAAGCTCTGTACAGCACCTGCTTCCCTCCCCACCCCGCCACCTCCTCCCCCTCCCCCTCCCCCGTGGGTGGAGGAAGCTCTCATTGCAAGGCTTTCGCGTCACAGATGGCCTGCCATATGTCACCTCCCCTCAGCAATCACCTTGTAAGCAGATTCTGTCAGGTTTTAGGAGAAAAAGCTTAATTAACAAGTGGTGTGCACAATTATGTACTTAATTATCGACTGCTTTTATTCCTTTGTTGTCTTTTGTGTTTCAAAAGTTTGGTAACAATTCCAGGTGACTGTCCCCAAATTCGACACCCCACCCCCACCCTATGCCTCTGTGTTTGTGCTTGCTTCCATTATTTTGTGGCTTCCAGCAGATTGCTGGGGGCAGGCCTCTCCCTCCCCCCACCCCACCCCCTGCAATCTGCTGTAGAGGACAGTAGCCCTGGGTTCACCTCCACAGGGTGGCTCAGGCAGGCTTTTAAGAAGAACTGGTCTACACGCAGCTGGCCTGGCCCCTCTTTCATCCTCCATGCCCCACCGAGATCCACCCTGCAGGCTGTCACAGGTGGCCACTGAGGGCCAGGCCAGAAAGTGCTGGGGGGACCCCCTGCATGGGGTGGGAGAGGCTCAACTGGAAGGGTGAGAACAAAAAGGTACAGAGGATTGGACTTTAAGGACAGTAAAAAGAAAATAGTGAGGCTGGTACCAAGCCCAGGGCTTGGGAATTAAAAAAAAAGAAAAAAAAGTGTTTAGACTCCGAAGCACTTCTGTACATAAGCCACCCAACCCGTCTACCCAGAATGGCCATCTTTGAGTACCATTCAGGGGAGCTCATTGTTATTCTCTTTTAGGAAACCCTACTCAGAAATCCAAGACCCAGTTGTCAGCATACGGCGACCATGAGGAGTTTAATCTTTGGGGCCATATGCCAAGCCAACCTTTCTGGCTACCCAGAGAGCTGGTGGACTGGCTATGGGCTCCTGGGCTGGTGGGCAGGTTCCTTGGGGCTCCTGATGCTCAAGTGCCCTTCTCCTCTCTGCACCAGCAGAGCAGCAGGAGCTGAGGCTGGATGCAGGCCTGCGTGGGGAGAAGCCTGGGAGTGGGGGGCTGGGCAGGGATGACGGTGCAAGGGCAGAAGAATTGCAGAATCAGATCACCGCTTCCCTTTCTTTAAGGTCCAGTCATGGAAACGCAGACAAACAAGTGAAGGCATGCCGGCAGCATGGGAAGCAGCCCCTTCTGCTCGGCCTGCCGTTTGGCAGGCCTCCTCCCTGCCATCCATCTCCTAGGCACGTAACCCCTGCTGAGGCCCTGGGCACTGCCAGGTCCCCATGCAGTCTCCTCTCTTCTGCAGACACACTTCTCCTGTTTCTTAGGAAATGAGTCCACTAGGTGCCAGAGGGCCAGTTTGGCTCTGTCTAATCTTCATGACTTATGGCCCCCCAGGGTCTAGCTAGGACAGTGCCCCCGTGTCTGTCAGACCCAAGCCTGTCTAGTAAGACACGCCAGCTACGGCTTCACCATGCGTATGCCTTCTTCTGAAGCCAGTTAGCCTGGCTGAGAGGACGGTGCTACAGAGACTCTTGTCTTGTCTGGTCCCAGCTGACCTGAGGGCCACTATACAGCAAGCCAGCCAGGGGAGGTCTGGGGTGAAGAAACAGCATGGGCAGACGGAGTCTCCTCCTCAGAGGCTGATCTGGAAAGAACTCAGGGCACAAGGTCACTAACAGTGGGGGTTGAAGTGGGAAAGAGCAATTGACAAGAAGTGGCCAAGTAAGTAAGGGGATTGAAACAAGGGGCATGAGGGGCTCAAGGGCGGGGCTGGCCGCCCAGGCCTGAGGCCACAAGAAGCCCAGTTGCCCAGGCAGAGGCCAGCTTTCCTGCAGAGGCCTTCTCGGAGCTCCTGCACTCAAGTTTCTTCCAGAGAAAAGCCTTCAAAGTCATTTTAGTGCACTCAAGGGGTCAGGATTGAAGTAGAAGATACATTCTCATTCCAAACCAGAAAACAGAATGTGCCAACTTCAAAAGCTAAAGCTCAGCGGGGAACAGTGGAGTGTGGCTTGTCTGAACTGGGGCTTGAGGGTCGAGGGAGCTCTTCTCCCTTGGGGCTCCGGCTGGGGAGGCCAAGCAAGGCTTCACGAGAGGCTCTGGCCTGGTGCAGTGGGAAAAGAGTGAGGTTAGCCCGGAAAAGGAGGGAAGAAGAGACACCCCCCCCCAAAAGCCCTGAGGGTAAATGAGAATACCTTCTTGTGTGGGAGGAAAAGTGGCTAGATACTTCCGGAGATGCCCTCCTTCGCTTCTTAGGATACCAAATCTTAGTGGCGCGCATGCATACGATTGCCTCCCCCAGGGCCAGCTGGACTTTCACACAGCAGAGAAAAATACTCAGCCAGCATGCAGACAGGGAAGCTAAGACGAACAGAAAAAGAGCCAAGCAAGACATGGGCCTCCGAGGACCAGGGTGAGACTCTCTTTAAGTCCTTCTTGACCACGGATAAAGCCTCCGTCATCGCACTCCCTACTACCCCTATCCTACTTCTGCCCAGGGAAGGGAGGACAGTAGACAAGAAGGGGGATGCATGCTGGGCTTAAGACCAACTTCAGTTCCTGCATGCCAGTGGTCTGGAATGGCCCTTCCCCCAGCACAGTCATTCACAGCTTGAGCTACCGTGGGTCAGTCAGTATTTCCTGTTCTTCAGTCCAGAGTTTCTCCTCAAAAGGAATAGCCACTGCCCGGCCCTGCCCCGCCCCCTCCCATCCACCCACACATACTATTTTCATATATACCCTGGTATCACTAGGAAGGCCTTATGAAATGTTGGCGAGAGGGTCAGTTAGTGACAATCTGGGACTTATAGAGATAGCTGAAGAAAAAGGCGAAGAGAAAGCGGAAGACTGACTTCTGTGTACAGGCGAAGTGCAGCTTCCTCCAGACCGGGGAGAGGCGAGAGGCCGCAAGTGCGGAAGGAGGAAGGAAGGGAGACATGCCACTGGCTTTCTATGAGTGTCTGTCACTTCTGCCTCCTCAGCCGAGGTTCCAGTCTCTCTGGCCATCTTGCTCCTTCCAACCCCTACAGGGCCACATCCTGGCTGTCACTACCACATCTGGAGAGTGGTGTTCCACTCTAAGTTCTGAGCCCTTCCCCCCAGCCCCCCAGCCCCCCAAGCCCCACCCCCAGCCCCAGCCACTGCTGGCTGAGTTGCAAGAATTCTGATGTTTTAGAAGTATCAGGGCGCCCCAGGAAGGAAGCTAAAGCTGGAGGAGCAGGGCAGCTACCTCAGCATTTCAAAGTTTGCTAGCCCCTGCTCCTCCCCCACCACATGGCGGACCCCCTGCATCTATGCCAAAGCCTCTCGCGAAGACTTGCTTGGCATCCCCTTCAGACAAAGCCAGCCACGCACGCCCTCCACAGTCTGCCTTCCGCAAGAGATCATAAAGTGCTCTCTACTCAAAGTCTCCACTTGGCCTCTCTGCTTAGAGTTAGTCTCAAGCTCAAGGTACCTCCCTGGGCACCAGGGCTCAAAGCCTGTGACTCCCCCCACCCCCCACCCATGCGGAGCTCAGCTATTGGCACCCAGGGGTGCCTTCCTGCAGCTCTCAGCCTTTTTGGAGTCTCTAGAGCATTATCATCCGGCTAAGAATGGCCTCACTGTTGTAGGATGGGCTTAGAATGGGTTCTAGAGCCCAGACAGGGAAGGAGGGGCTGGGGAGCAGGCTTCCAGACGCAGAGCTGGGGCAGAAGGGAGGGTAAGGGATGAGGGAGCGGGTGGCTGAGGGGGAGGAAGGCTGCCTTCCATCTCAGCTGCCCAGACCCGTAGCACAGAGGGCTTTTATTAAGACCTGTTAATCAGCAGGTGTTGTTCATTTGAGAGAAGAGACTGAGGGGTTGGGTTGGGGTGGGTGGAGGTCTCTATCCAGCCACCCTAAGGATTGTCTCACAGGGAGAAAGGATGCAGATATAATGTGCAGGTGGGTGTGCCTCTTGGGTGCCAGTGTGCAGAACAGAGTTCAACGGCTTCTTTGGGGTGAGGCATGGAGGCTCCAGGAGGCAAAGAGAGGTCAGAAACCTGCATGCATGCTGGACTTAAGGCCAACTTCAGGATGGAGCTGGTGCTCAGTCAAGGGTGTGTGTAGGCGGCGGCAGCAGCGGGTGGGGTCCCAGTGAATGCTTTCTGGGCTCTGCTTTGGTCAGCACTTCTCGGCCCTCCCAAGCTAGTGCCAGGCTGTGTGCGTTCTTCTTGCTGACCTGGGCAGTTACCTTTCAGGGTGCAGGTCAATAAAGAGGGCTGCTGCGTTTAGGAAGCCCGCCCTCCCCAGCTTGTTCTTCAGCAAGTTCAGCGCCACCACAGCTGGCCACATGGCTTGTTCTGACTAGAAGATTCTTTGTGAGGTCGACCTGAAATGTGACAGACAGGTCCCCAGTGTTCTCAACAAACTACAAAATTTCTTGAGAACTTTCCCCTAGAAAGTCAGAGCCAAAGCGAAGACCCTGAAAATACCCTGGAGTCCAGCCTTGGGGGAAACCGAGGGCTGGACACCTTGAGGAACTGCCATGCACTGGGAGCTGAGGCTAGGCCCTAGTCACTTTCCATCAAGACCTTTAGCAATCAGCAAAAGGCTTGCCAAGTGATTTTTTGTGAATGGGCCAGGCTACCAGACAGTATCAAGTACAGATTAATGGAGTATTTCACGGCATTATGAGAGATGACCCCTTCCTCGTCACCAGAGGCCCCTGAGAGGAGAGACTGCAAGGAGTTGACGACAGGCCCAGGCTGTGAAAGCAATTCTACTGCAGATTGAGAGGCAGACTTTTAGGGCAATGGCTGTCAGCTAGCCGATCCTCAGGTGACTTTGTGCCTCTTAAACATAGATAGCTAAAGGTCACCTATGTGGGTTCACTCAGGCCTAGGTACCCAGGGGAGGGAACTACTCCAGCCAGGGGGTACTCCAGGTTCCCATAAGGGGGTCACAGCCCCCGGGGGGCAGCCTTGGAAGGCCAAAAGCCCTGTGGTCCAAAAGCCTGCTCTGACCAATTTGGTCCCTCAGAGGGAGTCATTCCAAGGCTTCCCAACACCAGCATCCCTCTCTCCTTACTGCCTGAAGACCTGAGGCTGTGGCCCCGGCTTCCTCTGCTCCTGGTCCACTGGTCTTAAAGAGCAGAGTGCACCCTTGACAGACGGCTGCTGCAGAGATCAACATGCCAATGGGAGTCAGAACACTTGCAGCAGTGCACGAACAAATGGAAGGATCTTGGTTGGTGAGAGGGGGCCTGGGAGAGAAGGAGGCAGACAGCTAGCTCTGCCTGGAGCTGCTCCATATTGCCACTAGCCTCATCAACATGGGGAGAAAGACTCATGACCATGACCCAGGCCACCTACTGACAGATGCCCATGGTCACAGCTCCCCTTGTCTGACTTGGCCTTATTTTCTGGCTACTGAAAGGCTTTTACAGAGGCCCAGAGGCCCACCAAGCTGAGCCATCTGAAGCAAGCTTAGAGTCGCATCCACTCTTGGCCTCGCTGGAGGGAGTGTAGGACTCCAGGCCTCTCTCCTCACAAGGTGTCCCGTCTGTCCTACCTTGCCAGTTCACAAGTTCACTGTCATCTCCGAGGACAGAAGCTGGAGATGGCAGTCACTCTCTCAGACACTCTCTGGGGTGTTGTTCTCACTTTATCAGCTCTCAAGCTCTAGGAGGCTGGGAGCTGAGGGCAGGTGGTCTGTCCTAAGCACCTTAGCCCCCAAGCACACAGCCAAGGTCAGAGAAGCCCGCTGCCTAGGCTCGGCTCCTACCAGTCCAGACCCACTAGTAGTTGGCCCCCAGGGGAGAACTAGTGGCTTCAAGGGGAACCCAGCAGCCCAATGTTCCTATCAAACTTTGAGTGACAGTAACTCTGGTTTGAATAAACCATGTGTCCGTCTGGGGACCATCACCCACCTGAACCCCACTGCCAAGGAAAGCACTTGGTGGGGTCTCGTTTGCAGAATTTGGCAAGGACATGGCAGCTTGGCAGGACACCCAAGCTGGCAAGAGCTTCAACAGCCAGTTCCTTCTCTGTACTCTGGCCACTGGACGCTCCACCCAGGCCCTCGAGGAGCCTGGGGGAACCCAGCTCAGCCAACATCATGAGAACTGGGGTTCCTTAGGGTGAAGGCTCTCTGTGGGTAACAGGACTGGGCTTCACTCCCTCTCAAGTACCCCTAATTATTCTCAGGAAAGCAGGAAGGGACAGACCCTGCTGGCCATTCTCAAGGACTATAGGATAAGACATACCATGGCTTTTCCAAAGGGACCACCACACTGCTCTGGGAAGTTCCCTGAATCCTTAAATTCTTGTGTAAATTACTTCAAAACTTGATTCCTTTAGAGCTAATGTCTAGCTTAGGCCAACCCACTCGAATACAAAAGCCTTGTTGGCTGCCGGGGAGGTGTTACAATATGAAAGACAGGAAAAAGAAGCAATTTCTAGAAACTGGCCCAGTAGGATGGGACAAGCTACATCCTTGCAAAGTCACTTTGCAAACTCTTTGCTCTGGGTTGACAACGGATGCTCTCAAAGCTGGAGGCTTCCTTCGACGGATGTGGAAGTTAACCTAGGAGGAATCAGGGTTACCAGCCTGGTGACCAGAGGTCTTCAAAGCTCCAGGACAGGCCTAAGAATAGTGCTCGGAGACCACAGGTCCTTATTGCAGATCGGTGGGTGCTCAGTGGGTGCTCCGTCTCAGGACTGAGTGGAGGGCAAAGCAGTTTATTTAGCCTTGGGGCAGACGAGCAAGGAGCAGAATGGAGCTCTGAGCGGAGAGTTTCCACCTCTGGGGGATTGTTAAGGGAGAGAAGAGTTAAGGTGCTATGTGGGGACTGAGAACCCCTGAGACCCTACGGTGTCTGCCATAGTCCTCAAATTTCTACCTTGGTCTATAATGGAATTGGATTTTTTTTTTTTTCTCTCAGTTTTAGGCTTGCTTTGCCTATAGGCTCTTGATCTAGAGAGATGGGTATCAGGAGGCCATAGACCTCATCAAAACTAAGGGCGGCTGGGATAGGGTTCTTGGTGCCCACTCTGCTCAGCCAGCAGTAACCACAGCACCCTACAAGCCAAGGGCATATGGGAATTTCCTAAGCAGTGCCATGTCCATCATTCTTGTCGGTGCCTACCACTGTGCCTCAGACTGGGGCTCCTCCTCTACCGGCATCTACCGGCGTCTACCGGCGTCTACAGGCGTCTACCAGCATCTACCAGCCTATGCTCCTTGTCTGGGAGAACCGGCTCTGGGCTCCAATCTCACTTCTTCCCACACCAGGTTGCAAAAGGATTAGTTCTCAGAGACATCCCTCAAGTCAACCAAAGAAAGAGTCCCAAGCCTAGGATACCTAGGGCTACTCATTTCCAGGCGCCTCCCTCAGGACTCTTACATGTTATACATGTATTCTGGAAGGACATGACAGGAACCCTTGACAACTTGCTACTTGCCTTCACCTTTGAACTTTGGTGATGGAGGCAGGCACTAAATGTGCCTGAGGCTACCTAGAGGGAAGGGGATACAAGGACCAGGATCTCTGGCTTCCTGTGGAGGCCTTCAGGACAGGACTGTGGGCTGCTTCCAGTCCTGGTGAGCCAGACGGAGTTTGGATAGGCTCTACAACCCCACCTCTGGAGTTCCATTTCTCCACGCTGGGGCCTTTGGGACAGTTCCAGGCCAGTGGTGCCCTTTGGCCTGGAAATCTTCAGCCTTTCGGGATCTCCTGACTGAGGACGACATTGGAAGTGTGAGTGCCAATGGGTTGAATTTCAAACTCTTCTAGTCCTAGCAAGAATAATGAGATAGGTTTGAGAAAGACTTTGATCTTGAAATAGGTGGTCCTAGACCTAGGTCTTGGATTTGCCACTGACTAGCTGTGTGACCTTGAGCCAGTCCTCAAACAACCCATAGGAACATTGTGCATGTGTGTGTATGTATGTGTACGAGCAGAATGGGAGGGGGTGTCAGGAGAGGGACTGCTAGGCCTCATTGTCAACACACACACACACACACACACACACACCCTTGCCCTCAGAGTTTCTGTAAGGATCACATGAGATAAGGAGCTGAGTTCAAGGCCCCAAGGCTTTAAGTAAGGGTGGCTGCTTCTGCAGGGAACAGGTATATGAAGATAAGGGCTAGAAGACCAGTTTCCTCTTCCTGTCCCACCTCAGGGACAGGAGACTCCAAAATTCTGGAGCTGCCCATCTGGCTAAGAGCTGCTCAGTGTGGTGAGGAGCCACACTAGTTGCAAGGCTTCACCCACATCTTTTACTGCGTGTCATAAATTACTATCCTGTTTTATTTTCCTTTTATAGCCTCTTCCAGGCCATTTCTGGCAATTTACTCTCTGCTCTGGGCCAACTGTGTTAGCAACGGTTTCCTGGCCTTTAGCTTTATCTTTCTCTGTTGACACTTGGGGATCTTGGCGGCTGACCCAGCAGCAGCTGGAGGGCAGCTTCTGTGGCCACCTGTTGGCAAAAGCCATCAGGGCCAGGAACTCAAGAGTGACGACACCAGGAGATAGGGTATCTGGCCCCTAGACACTTGTGCCTAGGTGCTGGGTGGGATTTCACACCCCATTTCTGCAGCAGAGCCTCTCCTCCTGGTGGGCAGCCCAAGCTTCAGGGTAGCCAACTACCAGAATGGGAGGGGGTGTCAGGAGAGGGACTGCTAGGCCTCACTGTCAACAATCTATGAGGTGTTGGGGGCCTGTCCCCAGCTCTGAGGCTTGCTTTCTTTTCTACTTGTTTGACCACCACTGGTCAAAGCCCCCCAGAAAACCCCTCCAGCCGACTACTGCCAGTCTCCTCATTTGTAAAGAGAAGGGGTTGGTCCTAGCGGTGCCAGTCTGGCCACACCCACTACCACCACAGCTTGTCTTCTGCCAAGTGATGGGCACCATAACCAAGAGCCATCAGCAGTCAAGCACAGCCTTCTCATTCGTAAAACTTTGGCTTTTCCTGAGAGTGGCTGCTTACAGAAGACCTGAGTGATGTGTCAGGGCTGGGAGACAACATTTGGTGTCTCCCTGTGCCCCAGTTAAGGCAAAAGTGAAGCTGCCTCTCCTGTCTGTCCAGTACAAGAGACCCTCCTCCACCCAAGGCAGCCCCACAACCTCGCTGTCAGTTACGTAACCTCCAGAAGCAGACTAAAGGAGAGAGCCTGACACGCCAAGCTGGTGATGAGCGGGAGGGATCAGATGGGGGACGGGGCCTGGTGGGCAGAGTGGAGCTAGACAAGGAGAGGTCTGCCTTCAACATGCCAAGCAGAAAGCGGGAGCTGGCTGCCTACACAGACTGCCCTGAGAGCTGTGCAGGACAGGACGAGTGGATGGGTGGGTCTTGGGTGAGAGAGGAGAGAACAAGATTGAGACTGGAGGAAGGGCTGTTCCTCTCTGGGCCTCAGTTTGCTCATCTCTGGAACAGGGTTGGGCTTGACATGCCCTGCCCTCCATGTACCATCCTACCGCCTCAAGAGTGTCCAAGACAGCCAGTAGACTCAAACTCAGGTAAGGAAAGAGGGGAGGTGGGAGGATTCCTGGCTTCGCAGTAGCTCAGAGAACACTCTAAGTACAACAATTCACATTTGGTCTTACCAATAAACAGATTTAAATACTACAGACAGTAAAGAAAATATCCAGCTGGGCGGTGGTGGCGCACACCTTTAATCCCAGCACTTGGGAGGCAGAGGCAAGCAGATTTCTGAG
>NW_022196909.1:48162421-48184905 GCF_008632895.1 Mastomys coucha | reverse complement strand
AAAAAAAAAATTAAAAAAAAAAACTAAAAAGGAAGAGAGACAATTCCCATGGTGAGTGATGGAGCTGGTGATGGTCCTTCCTTCACGTGGAGCTCTGGAGAGCTCTGGAGTGTGTGAGCCAACTCAGCTGGCATGCTCAACTGAGGGGGCCACCGAGATGTGGTGGCACATTTCATTTTCATTTCTTTCCAGGGCTTTTGTGACAGAGGTCGCAGGGGACTGAAGGGGCAGATATGGGCTGGGGAGAGGATGTAGGGAGACATTTTACAATTTATCAAGATTCGAGTACAGGTCCCTCCCCCATACCCCCACCCCCACCCTACCCCTACAGTAAGTTTCACAAGTTTGTTAGCAATGTCTTAGTGGCCATCCTGGAGCAAGGCCATCTCTAGGAGAGCAATTTGGATAGGCAATGTGAAATCAGCTGGGCGAGAAGAGGCTTCAGATGTGACTGGGGACTGCAGAAGACCCCAGATGTGCTTGTTATTGACAACTCATTTGGATGGAGGCTGGGAGAGAGGTGAAGGTCCACCTCCAGAGACAGCCAGGCAGTGCAACTTCAGCAGGAGGTGTGGCTGGACTCTCCTTACCCACACAGCCTCCTCCATCCCTAGCTGAAGCTTCTAACAAAACTCCATTTCAGCTCTCTGAGTTCCTCCAGCTTTTAGCAACCAGCCTTGATCTAGGTGTTCAGATTTTTGGCTGAGAGTAACTAAGGCCAAATCTCTCTCTCTCCCCCTCCCTCCCTCTCTCTCTCTGTCTGTCTCTCCACCCCCCCCCCCCCCCCCAGCCTCCGACACACACCCCTTGTGAGGCAAGGTTAATCTGGAATGTATTTCAATAGCTTACTAAGTTAGCAAAACTCCATTCCCTAACAATTCTGAAAGGAGGATTCCAGGGCACGAGACCCTTGCTCATTATAGAGGTTCTGGGAGAATTCCTCTACCTCAGCCTGAAGACTGAACCGAGAGCCAAAAAAAGGATGCGCTTGTAAATGCTCTATTTAGCGTTCTGTTCCTGAATGCTCTTGGGGAAAATGACAGGCGCAGCTCCTGAGTCAAATGCAGGCTGGCTGGGCAGATCTCGATGTCCCCAAATTCACGGAAGGTGTCTGAGGCATGTGACCGGCCGTGTGTTCCACTGGACTCTTGGTCAAGTCTCCCATTCCCTCCCTGAGTTTATACAGCAGCCACCAGGCCCCTCTGGTCCTGACATGTTCCTAGTACTGCAAGACCTTTCTGAGTGCACTAACAAGGGAACACAACTCTTCCTATCTTTGACCTGCTCTCTAGTCCAGCCAAACGGCTGTTTCCATGTATTGCAGGAACCCCAAGACCTCACTCTCTTTTTGGAAGGGGTCTTTTATTTATTTTTTTGAGAACTCTAAGACTTTAGTTTCCTTAAAAAACACAGAAATATTATGAGAATGTGCTTTTGTTTTTAATCACAGGTGTTGACCTTGATGGTTTTGCCAGTTGCAGATAGTTTCTGCAATGGTGTGTGACCTTTGGAATTCTGGGGGTCTTTACAGAGGGTATTGCTAGCCACCCCCCCAGGTGGTGGTTGGTTGCTTAGGGAGGTTGGCTGCAGTTTGTATGTAGCCATGGTCAAAGCAGAAACAAAAGAAATTAGATGTGGGGATTTCTTCGCATCTCTCTCCTCTCTCTTCTTTCCTCTCTGTCTTTGCTTCTTATCTAGTGTTGAGGGGGGTGTAAAACCAGGGGGAGGGCAAGAAAGGGTGGGAAAAAGAAGAACCCACAAAATAGCAAAGACCAGCTATAGATCAGGGCTTCTCTAAAAGCAGACACTGTGTGGTCCTCCTGCTTCCTTCTTCCAAGCTATTTCAGGGATTGGACTATAGAAAGACCAAAAAGTTGACCAGAATGGGAATATTACAAATAAGATACAGACTCTTAACCCCCACAGGTCTGGTCTCTCCGGGCTTCTCATTTTCTCCTGAAAGAATTGTTGGAGTTCAGTCCTTTTAAGGCCCAGAGAGGCAAGGTGACCAAAACATATGCCGTCCCTCCACCCCTGCTTCCCCGTCCTCTCCATGCAGGAGGCTAGGCTAACCAGCAAGCTGCAAGACCTGCTGCATTCCAGGGTTATCAGGATAGCACATCCCCGCAAGGACTGCTTAGCTATGCACTCTTCTTGCCCTCTATTTAAGCCCAAACCTCATGTCAGGACCCGGAAGATGGACTTAAAGTTGTCACAGGACCAGCTCTGTTCCTCTTCCCAATGTGGCCACGTTGAATAAATCTTCATTTTCTGCTGTGTGCATGTGTGTGTGTGCATGTGTGTGTGTGTGTGTGTGTGTGTGTGTGTGTGTGAGAGAGAGAGAGAGAGAGAGAGAGAGAGAGAGAGAGAGAGAGAGAGAGAGAGAGAGAGAAAGAGACTTATTTGACCCATTGAGGACAGGTGGATGGATCTAGCTTCGCTTAGGTGGCCAGAGACCAACCTTTAACTCCTAACACAAATATGACCAAAACCTTTCCGCACGGATGGTCTCTGAACACCATCAAACCTAAATCTCCCCTTGCCTCCAAACCTGCCTATTTACCTTGTGTTCTTTAAAACATCTTATTTAAAAGGGACACTTTGGGGATAGGGAAGGGAGGCAGAGATGGGAGACAGACGGAATGATAGGTCCCAGGAGAGCACTCGGGTTTGCCTTCTCTCCCCTCACTGGGAGCTTGTTGGGTGGGAAGGGCAGAGTGGGCAGGAGAGAAGCAGATCCTAGGAGGGGAGAAATGATCCCGTGCAGGAGAGGACTCTCTGGACCAGGAACATTAAAAAGTCAGGCAGCCCATCCATTTCTTGTGTCCAGAGGCTGCTGGTGGAGAGGGCATTGTCTTCTGACCTCAAGGTAGATGGAAACAGAGCCTAAAAGTACTCAAAACCTCTGGCCAGGGCTTTCAGTCTAATTGGTTGAAACGGCAGCAGCTCCTGGGACCACCCTATTCCCATCTCTCCTCACTCAATGCCATTGACCAGCCAGTTGCCAATTCCAGTTCAAGACTTTAGAAGGTAACCTCCAAATAAGGAGCTTTTGGGGCCTCGGGGACAATCTGGTGTGTCAAGACAACCGATTTAGCTGAGACTTCCACCGGAGCCCTCAATAATTTCCGCGCAGTTTAATCCAGGCCCTCTCAAAGTGCATAAGGACATTCTCCAAAGTTCAGAGGGGCTGCTGCTCTGTCCGACAACGGGACAGGATATTTGAAATCAGGGATGTCTCGGGAAACTAAGTTGGTCCTTGTTCCTAGCCCGGGAGTCCGGGGTAGCGGAGGTCTGCATGCACTCTCCTTGGGACCTCAAAGCAGAGTGACCTCCAAGGTTAGTGGAGCTGTATGAAAAAGGGCAGGGCGCTGGGCTTGGCTGGCCCTACCCCCACCCCAGGCTCCTTAGCCGAAGACGGTTGGAGACAGTTATGGGCGTGGCTAGAACTGGATTGAGATTGATTGACACTTCCCACCCCCACCCCACCCCCCACCTCCGATCACGAAGCGGAGTTTGGTGGCAGCGACCGGCAGGCTACAGGCAGGCGTGGTGTGGGCGACACGGCCACACGCCCCCAACTTAGAGGCAGTGAGGGGCGTGGCACAGCAGGTCTGACCACACCTCCAGTCCCACGGCGCGCTGCGGTTGGTGGTTATGAGGGGCGGGGATACATGTGGCCACACCCACAACTGGTTTTTCTTGGCGTTCGCTGCAGTTGGTGGTCTAAGCCAGGTCGTTGAAGGCTGGGGGAGCTTTCACATCTCTGTGCAGTGGGGGATCTGTCTCCGCGCTCTCCCCTGCGTCCCTGATAGAGGAAACTGGCGCTAGTCTCCAAGAGAGACCATTGAAGGGGGTCGCAGGAGAAAGTGGGAATCGGAGGACACTTGTCTGTAGGCCGATTCCTGACAGAAAGAGAGAGAGAGAGAGAGAGAGAGAGAGAGAGAGAGAGAGAGAGAGAGAGAGAGAGAGAGAGAGAGAGAGAGAGAGAGAGAGAGAGAGAGAGAGAGAGAGAAGAATGGGGGAGGGGGGAGAAAGAGATTGGAAATGCCTTTTCTTCAAGCATGCTGCTATCCGGAGCCACTGTTCAGAGTGGGGGCCAGTGGCAAAGCAAGATCCAGGAAAGACAAGGCTTGCAGACATCGAAACTTAAGGACAGGACAGACATTGCAGGGCCACCACGATAGATGGAGTATGTCGGGGTGGAGGCCCCTCATCCAGGGATGTGTGGTCTGGGTCTCAGACAAGCATTCACTCCCTTTGCCCAAAGGTATCAATACTGTGAGATACTCTGGGGATGGTGCACCTCTGGGCATGAGCTTATTGGGGCACACCTGTGAATCTCTTGAAATGCTGGCATGAGGTGTTGGGACAAGGTGCCTAAGGGAGAAGAGGGAGTACTCAGAATAGACTGAGGTCAATCAGCCCTTAGCCAGCAGAAGTTAGTAACTTCCTCGCCCACACAGGTCTGGCTGGAGACAGGGAGAAGTTAGTCAGGGCAAAAGAATCAAGAGACTTAGATCAGCCAACAACATACATGCCACAAAGACAATACACACAAGCCAACCAGGGCTCTTAAGTAGGACTGGGGAGTCTTCGGATAATTAGAATGGAGGATCCTCAGTGGGGTAGTTACCCGTTATATTTAGGGAATACGTGATGGGTTTGTCAGCGAAGTAGGGGGAAGATTTGGGGCTTTTTTTGTGTGTGTGACTGTTAAGATACTCAGAAATGTCACAGGTGAGAGGAAAATCTTTGGGACTCTTTGAGTTCCAAAAGTTTGGGTATAGAGCATTCTCCATTCTCCATCTAGAAGTGGGGAGACCTTTCATTCCAGGATTCTCTCTGCCTAGCACCCAGAGGGTAAACAAAATTGGATGCCAGTCTCCCCAATGTCCCCCTCCCAGGGAAGAAAGAGCCAAGGGGAGAGAGGGTCTCGGATCAGCCGCTTGGCAGGCTCCCTCCTCTCTTGAGTGTGCTAGGGGTTTACCAGGCAGGCCTGGGGCCGAGGACGAACTTAAGGTGCTGCATTCTTAACGCTTTGCCCGGGTGACAGATGTGACTCTGTGCAAGATTGCCAAGGCCACTCTTTCCCCTAACATTCACCCATTTCTTGACCATGAGGGGCCGACTTCCCCAGGGCAGAGTTTACCCCCCCCCCCGAGACTGAACTAACAAAATGATGGTTGTACTTGTGACTTATATACTGGGATCTTGGAGGCTGAAAGCACAGGTACGGATGGGTGTTACGATCCATAACAGCAGTGGGCTGCCAGGGCCCAAGGGGGAGGCAGCGTGCTGCGTCCAAGAATCTGGGGCCATTTGGAATTTTGACCTCTGGGGAATGCAGCCTGGGCAGGTCCTCTTTGCACTCCTTTTAGAAGAATACTTTCTAGAGGAAAAAAAAAAAAAGGAGCCAAAGAGGTTCACTTCCTCACGAACCACGAGGGATTTCTGGGTAGGCACTGTACCTTCCTGCTCCCCAAAATTACTGTATGGAGTCTTACCATTCTTGCCAGATCTGCCTAAATAAAAGGACTAATGTTCTAGGAGAACCATGGAGGCCCCGAGAGACTGGACCAAAAGGGGACCTACTTTTGAGGTGGTGTGACTGGATTAAAGGGGGACAAGAAATGCATGGAATCCTAGCTTTCAGAGGGAACCAATGGTTATGCCTCTTTGCTGAGACTTCCTGGGGGATTGTGCTCTGGAATTGTCCATGTGTGCCCTGCCCCACCCTGACTCCCTTGTCCCAGGATGGTTATGGTAGTCTTCATTTGAGCTTGTTTCATTGGCTGTGGCAGAAAAATTGGTTCCAACAAAACCCTAGATTTAGAGCCTCCATAGGCTGGCAGGGACCTTGGACAATGTGATGCCAAAGGAACCCGGAAGAGCCACCCCTGTCCCCTGGGTGTGGTTGCAGGGCTCTACTGTAGACTGGTCACAGCAGCTGGTGAGAAGGTTGTATACACAAGGAAAGCTGATCGGACGCTTTGTGGCAGACTCAACCTTCCTGAAGGGGCCACTCCTGCTAGGCTGGCCTCATCTCACACATGCACAGCCAGCCTCCGGCACCAGCTAGTGAGTCCAGACAGGAGGCTTCCGCTGGACCAAGCACACAGTAGGCACCAGATGCACCTGAACAACAGCTCCTGGCTTTGTCCACCATAAAGAAACAAAAGAGCCCCTCTTAACAGAATATCAGACAAGAGATAGGAATGGGCCTCAGAGAACTCTAGACAGTGGGCACTGTCAATATCTGTGTTAAGACCTTAGGAGCTTGGCAAACAAGGACTGGCCAACGCTTCAGGAGATAACTCCTGGTAGACACTCTAGTAGCTGGGGTGGTAGTTACAGTCTTTGTGCGAAGTTAGTCGAACATACATACTGCAAGGTACATTGTGGCTTCTGGGCTAGAAAACTGGCTACGGTAGCAGTGGGCCTAGCTTGTCCTTCCTTTGCCGTAGGCAACTCCAGAGGCCAGGTGGCTGGGGTTGGTAAGGGGGTTGGGGTTGGCTTGGGGAGGGGGATAAGGGGGTTGAGGGCTAGCAGGGGGCCAGGAGGAAGAGGGCCTTGGGAAGCGGAGCTTGCCTTTCCTCTGGCCTTGTGGGTACTTGTGGGAAGTAAGGCCTTTGCCAGTGCAGGTCCCTCCCAGCTCTTACCATGCAGCTCGTCCTAAGCTGCCTGACACTCAGCACACCGCGTGCTAAAGACTTGGGACTGTGCTGGGTCTAGTTCCCAAACTGCTGTTCTCCAGCCTGGTTCCAGAAAAGCTCTGGGGAGAACTGGAGGTGGGGCCTAGTGACCTGAGCCTTTTTTTCATTGAGGGTGTCAAGTCTTTGTGTGTCCAGGACGATTTCAATAGCACAACCTAAGCAAAGGTGGCCACATCTCATTGTGGGTGGGGAACACCCTATTTGGACAGGAAGTCTAATTCCAATTAGACTTTTCCAGATCCATTGGAATAACAGTAGCAGAAGGCACCTTGGCGGGACCGGGTGGCACTAAATTGTAGACTGCAGCAAACTTTCGGTGAGCCAGAAGTGGGAGCACCTACAATATAGGCTTGGAAGTAGGAGGTTCCCCGTGGCAGGGAAATCAATAAAGTAAAGCTGATTATATGAGTTGATAAGAAAGGGGACTTCAGTCCAGTGATCCTTGAACTCCGCCTGTTGCCAGGAAATAAGTTGTGTAGTAAATATTCAGAGACTTGGGAGAAGAGACAGCTGCTGAGAACATGCATGGGGATCACTGTGCCCCGACCCCAGATGCAGGGAGAGCCATTACTTACCTTGTTCTGTTCCACATCACAGTCTGTATGTACCCTAGTAGGCAGTCTGGAAGCCAAGCAGCCTGCCACCCCAGGGCCCTTGCAGAGGACACACACCCTGAAAAGGAGGTGTCAGAAACTGGGCTATGTTAGACAACCTCTTAGGAGATGCACATTTTTCTTCCTGCCAAACACACTCCCCCCTTCATTTCTGGGGGTGTGGGGGGCTCTAAGCCCCTTGCTTCCTCAGCAGTTCCTTTTGGCATGTGGCTGCTTTGGCAGACCGTCCTTGCTTTCAACTTTAGAAGGGCACGGGGCTCCCAGCACGGAGGCTTTTCCATACATTCCGGGACAGGGCGAGTAGCTTTGCTTCCCGAGGAGGAGTGTCTGCCTTGGCCTGCTTGCTCCCCTGGAGTGGCCTTCTACCTCCTCTAGATCAATAGCTTGCCTCTCAATCTGACCAACTGGGCCAGGAGAAGACGTCAGGGGTCAGTTACCCGATCAGCTAACCGGAAGAGGAATAGAGAAGGTCCTGGGGCAGCCCCAGCCCTTTTCTACCCGCCCTTAGCAGGTGCTGGCATTGAGAGCTGCGTCTTCAGGCCAAGAGACAAACGCAGGTATTGCAAACTCAGCTGGCACATGAGGTAGGGACCTCGGGTGGAAAAATCCCAAGCTGAGCTGAGACAAAATTTCCTGGTTGGATGGTTGGAGGAGAAGGGGGGAAGGGACGGGGAGGGGCAAAGCATCAGGTGTACTTGGGTGGGAGCCTGCTCCAGCCAGATGCACTCGTTCACATCGTTCTTTCCATGAATTTAACTATAGGCATTTATTAATTCCTCAACATTTTGATCTCCCAAGGGCCCTCCTCTGAGACTCTCTCAGTGTTAACTGCAGCAAGCATTCTTCTTACCTCTGAACAGAGGGCTTTGAAATGGAGCAGAGCCACATGGAACACCCACCCCACCCCACACCCCCACACCTCAGTTGAGAGGTGCAATAGCTGCTCAGTTCTTCACACATTCAGAGCCAACAATTTCCAGCGAGGGAGAGGGAGTGGCCCTCCACACAGGACTGTCCTTCCTTCTAGGCGGCCCCTCTCTTTTTCCCCCAAGATTGATGGCAGGGACCTGGCCCTGGCTCAATGAGTTGGGGTCCACAGCTTAGTGGTTGGTAATCAGTGTGGATGGGAACCAGAGGGCCACAAGTGCCAGTCACAAGAAGCCTGCTAAAGGCCTGGAGGGCTGCCACGGCCTGAGGGTGGAAGCTGGAGGCTCCAGTATGGGGAGAACCCTCAAATCGTCATACTCCAGGCCCTTGGGGCTGCAAACAAGAGGTTGGGATGCTCAGGGGAAGTGCTCAGGGCCCTGCAACTTCTTACGGGGGTCAGTAGAAAGGTTCTGGTTGGAGGGGTCGAAATGGGGCAGATGGGTGCCTCGATCAAATGACTAATCCCAACCATACAGGGACAACATTGCATCTCCTCAGCCACCTTCCTAGGGTTAAGAGAGTTCTTAAGGTGGCTTCTCTGGGCTCAGTGAGGTAGCTCTCGGCTGGAAACCAAGGATGTCTATGTATCATGTGGGACTCCAGAGCTGGTGTCGGCATAGTGGCTATGCCCACGGAAGCTCTTTGGGTCGCCCGATGGGGCAGCCAACAGACCAACCAGCCTCTGGAGACACTTAAGTTACACAGATGAAGGAGCCGGGAGCCAGGGTCCAGGCTTGGCAGTGATATTTTCTGAGCATTTTTTGGCAACACCTCTTTGATGAAAAGAAACCAGCATGTCTTGGGCTCTCCTGAGAGACACCTAGACTCCAGAAGCAGAGATGACCAGCAGGGGTAGCAAAGAGCACAGTGAGCAAACTCGGCCTGGCTGGCGCAGGTCCCCAAGGCGGGGACTCCGCCTAGTCTCAGGAATGAAGGGACAGATTTGGCAAAAGAGAGTCAAAGCTTCCAAGTTATGCTGCGTCTTCCGGGGCACCCACCTTTGCTGAACCCAGAGACTCGCAGGAAGATTTCTGAGGTCTGGCCAAGTGAGCCCACACTTGCAAAGAGTCTGTAGGGACAGAGGGAGGGAGGCAGCAGGAGACACTGTGTCCCATGTCTCCCTGACCAGTGTAGGATAAGCCCAAGGACCTGGGTGCCCAGAGACTTTATGGTGGGGGAGCAAGCAAACAGAGGTCGTCTCTTTTACTTTTCCCCACGGCTAAGCAAGCGTCAAGAGCAGGAACTGCATAAAGCACACATCCAAGCTGGCTGCTCGCCACCCTCAGGCCGATCCTTTATTCTCAGTTTTGCATGTCCCTCATTCTCTCCAGGCTCCAGCCATCTGTGTTGTCCCAACTGCTTTATCACAATCATCATTCAGAACTCTGTCCTAGTGACATTCCCTATTCCCTGGGGAACATGTTCTCTGACCCTCCAGGCCAGACAGCTGGGGTCATGGGGCATTGCAGGAAGCACTGTATTTCCATTTTTATTTTTTTTTAAATAAACTCATCTGAGTTTGAAGAAGGCCTGCCTCCAGGGATGGCCCATCCAAACAGCTTGATGGTCCTGGATCAGTGGTGTCAAATACTTCCTTGAGTCCAACAGCATCTTGCCCTGACAGATTTTTCTTCTTTAGCAGTGGTTGCCCGAGGCATATCCTCAGCATCCCTATCTGATAGACAATGATCCCTCGTTTGACCTATAATCCTTAAAGTCTCATCAAGTTTTTGCTTTCTTATGTTTGCAACTTTGTGAAGCCTGGGAACATTTTCAGATGCAGTCACCTAGCTGGAGAGCTCTGAGATCTATGCTACTCTTAACTCCCCTGGCCTGAGCAGGGAGGCACAGGGAGCAGGCTCTGCCCAGGCTCCCACTCCCAACAGCATCCTTTCGGAGACAGCTCATGACTTTGTTAGAGGCTGTTTCAGCATACATGGCTATAGGACCTGAGGTGACTTATTAATGAAAGTTTTTCCAGTTGGTCCAACATTGCTGTCAGCCTCGGCATTCAAAAGCACCAACAGCATTCTGCAGTCTAAACTGTAGAGGGGAGCTACTAGCAGCTTGACACAATCTCCTTCTGATACGCGTGACCCAGCCACTTGGAGACTGCTGGTTTTCTGGTTTAACAGCCGAGCGCTACACATTAAATCCCCTATTGATCTGGTGCAGGGGACTCTGTTGTGGTCTTCAAACCACATAGTCCAATAACTGCAAGAGTCCAGACCAAAATTTTGGTGTTGATAGCTGAGTTGGCCCTCGCGGGCACCCATAGTGCTGGTTTTCCTGTGACTAGAACCACAGTCCTACCGTTGGCATTTTGAAAAGTTTCACTACATCTTTGAGCTTCATGTATAGTTGAGGAACGTCCACAGAGGGGGTAGCCTTAGCATTGATATGACATCTCCCTTAGTTCCGGGGATGACCCTTGCAGGTTCTTAAAGGGTGGTCGAGCAGGAGCCAGGAGCCTTAATCTAGGAGGGATTGTGATGACCCTGTCTTCAAGATTGTCTATCTCTAGTGTTAATTGTCACCCTGTGTCCGAAGGCTCTGTGTTGTGAAGATCAGCCTGAAGCCAGGCATGGACCTTGGGCAAGGACCCCTCTGATCAGCCTCTCCCAAGGCTTGACCTGGTTGGGCTCTACAGCCTCTGTGGCACTTACTAGGTACTCAATAAATATTTGTAGAATGTATGAATGAAAGGGCCCTTGTCCTCTGCACCCTCAGCCCGTGTGACCCTCCTTAAGTTGTGGAGCTGCCTTTGCCTTCTCTCTGCTCAGCCCGAGCAAAGCTGAGCTGCAGACAGGAAATGGAGACTCAGAGGGGACCTTGAGCTCTTGGGGGAACTGTGTTCAGAGCAGGCGGGGTTTAGGAAACAACCTTCAGAGTGGGGCAGGAGGAGGTTCAGGGGAGGGACCTGAGACCCAGATGAGACAGCAGCAGTGGCAGGGAAGCAGGGTTTGAAGACAACCATGAAGGACCCATTCTCAGGCCCTTACATACAGAGGAGGAGCAGTAACACACCTGCAGGGCCGGGGCTGCCCAGGACCCAGAGCCCAGAGCCCATCTTGTCATATTTTTTTGTTTGTTTGGCTTGTTTTGGTGGGATATTTAACAGGATCAAAATTTTTGGTCTGAGGAATCATTCGACTTTCGTCAGCAGAAACACTGCTCTTACTGTGCACGGGTCTGTGGGAAAGGGCCTGTCATGGCTGCCTTGCGGAAATGGAACTTAAGGAATAGGGACTGATGGAGTGAGTGATACAGCAGGCACCAACCTAGGAGGTTTGCAACAAGTAGGATTGAAACAGGCCCCAGAGCAGCAGCGCCTCACCACCCCCAGGGCTTGTGCATAGGAGAAAGAACATGCATGCCCGCTGGACAGCTCCCCCCCACCCCCCCACCCCAAATAAGCACCTGCTGTGCCTTGGTGATAAAAAGGAAAACAGTCTTGGGGTGGAGAGCAGGAGAGAAGTGAGCTCCTGGGGCTCAGACTCAGAGGGCAAGACCAGCGAGCAGACCTCCCCTGGAGGATGCAAAGTCTCTGCACTAGTTTTCTGGAAGAAGGTGTCTTTGAAAGAGGTGATGAAGGAAGAGGCCTAGAGGAGAGCTTTGGAAACGTCTCAGTCAGCCTGATCCAAGGCTGTGTAGGCTGGCCAAGACAGGCCAGCAGGCGTGCTGAGGAGGAGCTGCAGGGCCGATAACCTAGGAGTGACCGCGGTTAGCATCTAAATGTGCAACTCTTGGGAGAGCTTCTGGAGTACACGCTTGGGCTCTGTGGGGAGTGGGGCAGAGTGTCAAGTTCCCTGTGGGTTGCGCCTGGATGCAGGGCTGTTAGGCTAGGGATTAAACCAATGAGTCTGAAAGCGCAGGCTCTCCAGCCATTCATTCCACAAATATTTATTGAGCACCTACGATGTGCCAGGCATCCTACGCCTTTGCACAGTGGTGCTGATAGGAGTCCACCAGCAATGCTGATAGATATAGATAGGGGTGGGAAGTAGAGCGTTCTAGAGCAAGGGGGGGTGGGTCTGAGGGGCGCGGGAGCCTAGAATGTCTGTGTAGCCTGAAAGGTGGCACACTTTCTGGCCTCGGGGCCTTGCCTGAGGTCTAGGGAGTCTGGAATAGACTGGGCAGAGTGGCTTCTCTCTGGGGACATGTGTAGAAGGACCAATGTGAAGGCGAGCCAGGTTTTGAACGAGATGCGAGGTGCAGCTTCCTTCTTGCAACCCAGCCAGCCTTCCAAACACCTTGGTTCTCACAGAAGGACACAACCTGTTGCCTCTTGAGGACTGTGAGAAGGGCATGTCTGCCGGCCTCAGACACCCTGTGCAGCCCCTAGTTCCAGGACGGCATGAACGACTCTGGGGTTCAGTGCTCACCTGCTGTATGAAAGTAGAGAGAAGCAAGACTATCCAGAGAGAGAGACAGGAAGAAGACGGCTAACTAGGCAAGGGGAGGCCATAGGGGCAGGCCAGGAGGGGAGATGGAAGACCAGGGAGCATCCTGGGAAGAGGTAAGAGGGCAAGATGAAAGCCAGAGGGATACACACAGGAGAGACGGGATTCCAAAGAGGAGGGGCTCTGCTTCATCTGGTTTCATGATGTTTCAAGGATTGTTAACCTGTCAGGGTCCTTCTGTTGGCTTCCCAGGAGCCTTGGGCAGGGGGATGGGCAGAGGGGGGTGGGCTCTGGGAGCAGGGCTGGCACCCAGGGACCTGGTATACAGTAAGGACTGTAGCGACAACTCAGTGACCCCCAGGTAACCCCCACAGCCCTCTAGGAACAAGAGCAACCCTGGCCCTCTTCCACATGGGTCTCTAGTTTCAGCAGTAAATGCTCTGTCCCTACGCCAAGATAGCTTTACCACTTGCCACCTGCTCATTGCCATGACAGCAACAACCAAATTATACTCTTTTGATTTCCAGAGGCTGCTCCAAGGCAGCCTTTTGAAAGGTCTGCTTCCTTGAGCTTGGGAATGTTCTGCTCGCACGGGGATGAGGTGGGGTGGGGGCATCTCTGAATCTGGAATGGTCTTTCTGGAATGGCGGCTGGGGGTGTTTGCAGAGTGGTATGGGCTGGAAACCCCTACTGGATGTCTTTTTCCTCCTTTTGCCCTCAAGAGCCTTTGGGAGGCTCAGGGAGGGACTGGCGAGTGACCTCAACAGCCCACCAGCAGGTGGCCAACCCAGGGCTGCCCTCTCTTCAGCCCCTGAGGCCTCTTCCAGAAAAAACAAAACACCAAACCACAAAACCCGCTGAAGAAAGCAGAGAAAGCAGTTTTGGGAAGGGGAACTGTCTTGCTCCTCACTCTCTGAACGGTAGCCAGGGTCAGGAGGTTGAAATGTGCTGACAAGGGGGGCAGTATGGAAAAGAAGTCCTGACATGATCTGCTTCCGGGTCAGTGGGTGGAACACCTGCCCTTCACCTTCACGGTGGCTCCCTGAAGAAAGGGAGTAGGAAACCCACCAGCGAGCTCTCTCTTCTGAATTCCTGGAAGCATTCTGAGGCCCCAGGGCAGGCCGCTTCCTACCTGAAACCCTCCCACAAGTCAGGCTTGACCTCAGTGAAGGCCATCCCCAAGCCTCAGCTCTACAGTACACTGGCTTTCTAGTTGAACCCCTGTCAGGTTCAGGTTGCTTGGAAACACTCTGGTTTCTTCTGGACCCCCTCCTTTCACCTGCCCTATGAGGAAGAGCTCCTCAACAGAGCGCTACTGTGTTGTCCACAGTAGTCTGAAATGCAAGTGCTTCGGCCCCTGGGCCTCGTACTGAGGGGCGGCATTGTGGACGCTGTGACAAGGCCCAAGGCTGAGCCACCTGGACGGAGTGTCATCATCCCTGACAGGGTCCTTCGTCACTCTCACCAGCATGCATGGGCCTGGGAGCCAAGCCCAGACCTTCTCACTAGACGTGGAGCATCTGGGCTTTCTTCAGAGAGTCCTAGGACCCAGGGAAATAAATACCACGGCCCCTGGAGCTCGGGTTTCCACCCCCAGGAGCAGGCAGATGCGTTGCCAGTCCAGCCACCTCTTCTTTATAGACACACCCACCTAGCCCCGCCCCCACTGCAGCCCCCAAGTTTCTTGGGATTGCAGGAATCAAAGGTGGGACCTTGCTCAGGATAGGAGAGCAAGACCATTTCACGGCGGCAACATCGGAAGACATGATTTCTTTGGTGGCCGCTCCATCCTTTTTGGCCTCATGTGCTCAGGGTTTATACAGACCCCTCTATCCCTATCATAGGCCACACTGGGTGCCTGGCTCTGCCTACTCCCTGAATGTCCCTTCTATACCCCTCCCATTGTGATGGGAGGGCTGGGGACAGGGAGTACATTGAGTGTATCTTTCTCTGGTCTACCAATTTGCTCATTTAAGTAAACAGTGGGAGATGCGGCAGCCACCATCTGGTGACTCTCCTCCACTGTGAGGACGACAGTCGGCACTGCTTCCGGGTGTCCTTTTGGTGACCCTTCTCTCCCACATCTTTCCCTCATAGATTTCTTCCTCAAAACCTGGTCCTGAGTGACCTGCTTGTTTTTTCTATGCCCCGTTCCTGCCTGGGCAGGCAGGGTTGGGGGTAGAGAGGACTGGCTGGCTCCAGATCACAGGAGGTAAAGGCAGGCTGATTTCATCCTGCCCCTGACACCAATCACAGATGTTCCCTACACTGGAACAGGCATGAGGGCTTTCTGTATTGAGGCCTGAAGCAACAAACGTTGCGGACAAATACAGGAGGGGAGAAAAAAAGGGGTTGGGCAAAAACTCCGAAAAGCCCCTGGCTCTCTCACTCTCACTTACTTCCTGTTCTTCCTTGAAGCGTTGCCCACAAAACTGAGAAAGTCTTTTGTGTCCCCGATGGAGCTGACCAGCTGCCTCCTCTCTGCTCCAGCTCACATTCCTCTCCAGGGTCTGTCCCCAGTAAGCTCTCCTGCCTGGGTTCTCTGTCTGACCTGCTTGGTTGAGTCCTAGAGCACAGGCCTGGCTTGCTCCCTGGGGGGGCTCGGCTATGGGGGCTCGGCTATCCTCTGGGTTCCGGAACAGGGTACTGCTCTGCTCTCAGGTCTTCGGTTTCTTACTGAAGCATGACTAGCCTGTGGCAGTGGAGCACAGTGTCCTGCTGTGTCAGACTGCCCAGGACGAGACCCCCACCCCCACCCCCACCCATACCCCCAATGCCTGCCAGGCCCTTGGGACTGACGCAGCCTTTGTCTCTGGGGTGGTTTCTGGACTTCTTAAATGCAGACTTCCTGCTAAAAGACCTTGGCTCTCTGGGAATTTTGCTTCACCTTTTGGGGAACATGGGGCCCTCCTCTCCCGTGCCCGCGGTGGCAGCCATGTCCCTCTGTATCTTCCCTGTAAAGGGCCTGCTGAGTTCCTCAGTGTGGTTGGGTTTGGAAGAGCAAACACTTCGTTTGCTTTTTAACTATGAACTTTACTACAAAGATGTCCTTACTCAAAAGACATCTGAGATGCCAAAGTTGGTCCAGGGTGTCTGGAGGCAGTGGCCACATAGGAAAGTCTGCAATGAAGAGAAACCCCATTCGGCTTGAACTTGGGGGAGACGGCATCCCCAGCCTTAAGCATTGCATCCAGAAGAGACCCAAAAGGAGATGGGCCCAGGACTCAGGGGTGAGCGGTCATTTCAGGGGCGGGCTTGAAGAACCAGCCTGCCTCTCCATCTCCCGCTATCTTCTAGTAAAGACAACTACATTGATTCCTGCTTATGATTAAATCTGTTTCCCTGGGACCAGTGTATTAGTCAGGGTTCTCTATAGTCACAGAACTTACGCTAGTCTCTATGTAGTAAAGGAATTTGTTGATGACTTACAGTCTGTAGTCCAACTCCCAACAATGGTCGGCAGCAGCTGTGAATGGAAGTCTAAGGATCTAGCAGCTGCTCAGTCCCACTGCTTGAAGGTGATATCAAGCTTGGTAGGCTCCCGTAGTAAGCAGGCGAAGGAGAGTAAATCTTCCTTCTTCCAATGACCTTATGTAGGTCTCCAGCAGAAGGTGCAGCCCAGATTTAAAGGTGTGTGCCACCATGCCTGGATCTGGGATTTGCTTTGTCCCAGGCTGACCTTGAACTCATCGATCTCCCTGTCTGAATCTTCTGGGATTCATAGCCACTATGCCTCAAGATCTCCATGCCAAGATCCAGGTCAGACACTTGTATCTCCCAGCCTGCAGATTAGGATCACGGGTGAGCCTTCCAATTCTGGATTGTAGTCCATTCCAGATAGTCAAGTTGACAACCAGGAATAGCCACTACAATCAGACTATGCCCCCCCACCTCCCCACCCCCCACCCCCCTTTCACCTTAACTACAAATGTTTCTGCAGTGTCCACTTCAGGAATGGCAATCATGTCTTTGTTTCAAAAAGTTGTTTATAACCATCTTGCAACCCTGCCTTTGTTATGTGACCACCTATGACTGCCTTGCTTTGCCCATCTTGCAGCCAGGCCTTTGTTTCAGGAGGGCCTAATGTGTTATTGCCTACATTCTGCTTCTGTAGCCCTGCCTACTTTGCCCACCAAGTCCCCCATTTGAAAACCCCTTGAGCTATAAAAATCTTGTCTTCCTTGCGTCCAGTGCTAACCTCTCTAACCCAGCCTTAGAAGAAGGCAGTGCATGCACACAAAACCTTTTTTGTTTTTTTGTTCTTAACTTTTATTGCATTATGATGAGAAAAGTTACATGATTTCAATTTATCTGAATTTGTTAACATTTAACAACATATTTTAAGTAAATAGAATTAAGTCACATTCTTGTTTCCCCTTCATACCTTAACTCCTCCCAGAGACCCTGTCTTCAATACCTACAATATCTTTTTTGTCATATTCCTTAAAATTTATAAACACAAACACTTGTTTTAATTACTTACTTTAATTAATTTGGTGACGATGATCTGGGTCCATGGTCTTTCTCCTCTCATCTGGGATTAACTGGGATTAACTGGCTCTGGGCTCTGGACAGCCAACAAAGAGATGGAGAAAGTAGAAGGGAGGGAATAGAATGGGGTTCAGAAAAAATGGTTTCCCAAACCTGGGGGAGGAGCCTGAGCAGATCCTACCACCCCAAAAGGCTGGGCTGCTGCTGTAGCAAAGGGGTTGGCCCTGGGGGGGTGCTTTAGAGAGGGAGGACCAACAACTTCTGGATGACGGAGCAGTGGGGACCCATCTGTGGGCATGTAGGGGAGGAGGGAGGAAGACCAAAGCCATCAAACTTTAGGCCTCAACTTCCCTCAGAGGCCCAGGCACAGAGGGAGGGTTTTTTCTGAGTCTTCACTTGGTGTTTGCAAGAAATCTAGAGAAGGTGAGTCAAGGGCTGGGACATCTCCATTCCAACGGAGGAAAGGCAGCCCCCGTAGGCCAGCCCTGGCAGGGAAGGAAGATTCCCCAACGTTTCCTGGTAGCAGCAGCCTTCCTGAGAGCCAAAGAGCTTGGGGAGGTGTTGTTTCTGGTCAGAGAAATTGTGATAACACCCCAAAATGGGGAGGGGGTGATGAGTGTGAGTGAGGAAGGGGGGCAGGAGGAGTTCAGGAAGGCCATGAAGACGAGGTATCAGAGCTCCACACTCATTCCCTTGGATTGTAATACCAAGGGCTGGGTGTGGGTGTGTGTGGGTGTGTGTGGGGGTGGGGGGTGGAAAAGGTGGCCCACAGATAATCCTGAAAGCCATTAGCAGCAACATGGTGGATGAATGATTCAAGGAATGTTTGTAGAATGGAAGCCCAAGGTGAACAGTTCAAGCGTTGTATAACCATCGAGCAAAAGAAGTCAGACGTAAAAGGGCTACAAGACAAAGTGTTGGCAACCATTATGTCAAGTCCAAAATGGAGGCACAGTCAAGTGGTGGTGTGGTGGTGGGGGGTAGGCTTGGGGGAAGGAGTTCAGGAGAGTGACCACCCTTGGGATGGGTGGGAGATTCCTGGCAAGGACCTCAGGGACCTGAAGTGGAACTGGCAGCGTTGTGTTTGCGGGTCTAGATGCCAGTGGTATGTCTGCAATGCTCTGGCCTGGATGCATGGGACATGAGCATTCTGTTCCTTTGTTTACTACCATTAAAAGTTGGTTTTTAAAGCAATGCTTCAGTTGCATCTGAGATCATCTCCAACAAATATGGTCCCATGCTCTAGCCAGCCAGAGGGCCAGCAAAGCTTCCTGTTCCTTGTTTGCCCTTGGCCTCTGCCTTCACACAAGTGACCAACCACATGGAAACTACTAAAAGGTCTCCTGAGCCCTGACTCTTTTAGGCCTAGTATTGGCTCCTAGCCTCAGCCCTGCACGTGGTGGGCAGCTCTGCAGCAGGGCACATCCTAGTCCCTGGAATACATCCCAATGGAGGGTGCCTTTTTCCAATGATCCCGAAGGTACCCAGTAGCACCTTGGCTCTCAATCACCCTGCCAGGAAGATTAATCAAACCTCCTTGTGGTCTAACAAGAAGGAGCGGAACAACAGACATTGGAAGGTTTGACAACAGTCAATAGTTTGGGATGGCTCTAGAACCATCTGTTCCCAATTGCTTAGCTGTGACCCAGCCAGGTCAATCTGGCACCAAGGGCAGGTGCAGCTTACCTGGTCTAGGTTTCCTCTGCTCCCCTAGAGCTGAAGTAGAAGTGCCACTTGGGGGTTAAGACAGTGTGACCTTCTTCCTCAGCTCTGTGACATGAGCACACCAGACTGTCAGATGTTGGCCATTTGGTTATAATATGCGTATGATTGGAATGTGCTTAGACCTTACCTGGCCCAGTCCTGGGACCTTCTGGGAGCCCTCATATGGAGACGTCCGTTTTCTTGATGCTAGTGATGCCTGGGAAGAGCATGCACACACATACACACACACACACACACACACACACACACACACACACACACACTTTCCCAGCAAGCTCTATATTCATGGTGGCCACCACGACTCTTCGTTTAGCTGCCTGTTAAGACCCACCATGGGCCTAGTCTTTGTGATCTGTGGGCTATTTTGCTCTCCCCACCTGCCCCCGCCCTGTTGTCTTAATTAGGTTTCTATTGCTGTGATGAAACACCATGACTAAGAGGCAAGTTGGGGAGGAGAGGGTTAATTCAGCTTACACTTCCATGTTGCTGTTCATCACCAAAGGAAGCCAGAATTGGAACTCATCCAGGGCAGGAGCCTGGAGGCAGGAGCTGATGCAGAGGCCATGGAGGGGTGCTGCTGACTGGCTTGCGTCTCATGGCAACTTGCTTAGCCTGCTTTTTCACAGAACCCAGGACCACCAGCCCGGGGTATGTGGCACCACCCACAATGGGTTGGGTCCTCCTCCATGTGTCAGTAATTGAGAAAATGTCTTACAGCCAGATCTTAGGGAGCCATTTTCTCAACTGAGGCTCCTTCCTCTCTGATGACTCTAGCTTGTGTCAAGTTGACACATAGAACCAGCCAGTCCACCCACGTTTAAACACTCTCTGAGGCTTCCTATGGGAATTTTGTTCTTTAAACAGTGTCGTTTGATATTTCCTGTCATCAGCCGCCCCACTTCATCATGGTTCTCCTTGCCTGACAGCAGGAAGCTGAGAAGGGTGTGTTTTGGAGGTCTCCCAGCCAGATCTATTACCGTTAATCAATACCTGGTACCTGTCGGAGTTAACACCCGAAGTGACACCCAAGGACCCAGTCTAGATCAATCACTTTGGAGAAAGAACACAGCCAGCCAGCTGATGCCCTTTCTGTGTAGCCTTGAGGAAGTAACCATTTAGCCAGAAGCTGCCCCCACCTTCACTTGCTGAGGAAGGGCGTAAGAGGGTGAGGGGAGTGTGGAGTGTCTCTCCCCTCTTAGGGATTAGATGCAATAGCGTGGACAGTGTATTGAGCTCATTATCCAGAAAAATACAACTGAAGAAAACGTTCTAGAAAGCCCTGGGGACATTTGAGGACTATGGGTAAAATAAGAAAGAGCCTGCTATTGAAAACAGGGACTTGTGGTGGTCCAGTTACAAGTGTGTGCTTATCTCTGGGTGGCTGCCTGGGGGCGGGGGAGGGGTTCTCTGCGGTTCTTCCTTCCTGTAGAATTTCCAGTTTGGCTACACTCACTCAGCATCCCACCCCCCCTCCAGCCCCCACCCTCTGAGTCCTGTGCATATGTTAGACCCTACATGCGGTCTTAAGCCCTGCATGCTTTTTGTCTGTTTTTCTGCCACTTCTAAGCCTGACTATTGTCAGGCTCAGTGGCTCACATCATTAGCCTGGGCTTCCCCTCTCTCCCCCCATTACTCCTCTTAGGGACTGCTGGCTGGTGCTAGTCAGACTTACAGCTTGATGCTAAGTGGCATTTTTTCCAGTATTAGTGGGGGGGGGGGATATCCTGCCCCCACTGGAGTTCCCCACCTCCAGCGACTGAGAACCGTTCCTCCAGCTTGCCCAGTTGCTTCCAGAGGCCCAGTCTCTCTCATGTCTCTGGTGGGTGGGTACCAGGGATTTGGGATACACAGGACAATATGTAAGACTTAAAAAAAAAAAAAAAAAAAATGCTGGTGCTGAGAACTTGGCATCAGGGGAGGGAAAACTGAAAGCATCCAGTGGCAGGGGATGGGGTAGGTGGGTGCAGGCGGAGAAGCTGGTCAACTCACGTAGGCCTTTGCCATGTGTGGCTGGATCTGGAGGCTAGCACAGCTAGAATGGAGCTGAGAGCTGAAGAGGATTACGGAGTGAAGCATCCATTCGAGCTCACTTCTGGAGGGAGAGGGAGGGAGACATGAGAGAGGCTGATGGGGCTGCACAACTCCATGAGGGGCCATGAAGGAGGAGGGGGGAAGGGGAGGGGGAAAGGGAGGGGGAAGGGGAGGGGAAGGAGGTATTTGGATAGGTATTGATAAGTATTAGGTAGCAGGGAGATGAGGCTGCGGGATGAAAGTCATCCGTTTGGACCATTGCAGCTCATCCTGGGAACCTGATGGAAACTTCCGTCTACCTCCACTTTTTTTTCCAGCTCTCTGTGCAGCATGGGGCCTGCTGGGACTTGTCTCCTGCTGGGCTTCAGCTCCTACCCAATGTCACTTGTGCCAGCAGAAGCCTCTTGCCTGGGCAGCCTCTGGACATGCACTGCCCCCATTCCTCGCTGAGAGGGCATCTCCCCGCTTGCCTCTCTCTCCATCCCAGTAGACTCTCTCCAGATGTGCTCAGTCTTCACCAGAGAGACTCAGACTGGCCAGGCCTCCCCAGCCTCTTTCTAGACACTTTCTGGAAAACTACAGTGGAATACAGAAGGTCCTCATTTGCCCTGAGCCCTGGGATGCCCGGCGGCATCAGTTCGTGAGTGTTGCAGTCATTTGGAACTTGATTCTCTTGGTATCTGCCACTTCCCACTTGTCCCCTTTACTGTTCTCAGTCCCTACCTCATAACCCCTGGCACTTCCGGAGCCCATCTTTTAGGTACCGATTTTTTGTAGCCCATTTAGGGCACCAACTATTCTGATCTCTTGAAGAGCTCCTCAGGCAATCTTCTCTGTTTCTAGCAAGATGATACACCCAAGCCTTGAGGGGAAGCGTGACCCTCTCCTCCCCCCGTCTCCCAGTCCCCTCCCCCACCTCCTGGGAAATACAGGAAGACATTCAGTGATCATCAGGGACATTCTGGCCTAAACACTACCTGCCAGACTCAGGAGGCTGACGGCTCAGGAATAATTGGACTGCATAAGCTTGGTGTCTAATAGGGATGGGAGGAACAGGTGACAAGAAGCTCATAGGGGCTGGAAGAGATGAGTTCTCCAAGGGAAAGGAAGGGGAAGCCTGGTGCTTAGGACCCTCAGGAGACCATAGGACGTGAGAAGGCTCAAGGCACCCAGAGATGGGGTGTCAGACACAGGACAAAGGAGACCAAGCACGCGAGGGCTGCAGGGGGAGTGTACGGACTTGACAAGCAGGCCAAGATGGCTGTCCTGCAGAAGGCAGCAGGCAGGCTGGGCTGCAGACCTTTTGCATTACTTTGCCTTAGGGGACTGGAGAAGCCCAGAAGCCCATCCCTACCCTCAGCCACTTAGCCCGACATGTGGTGGCTACCAAAATAGGCGATTGGCCCGAAGGAAGGAAAAGCAATTTCTCTCCAGGCTCCTCCCAGGGTCCACAGCCACGCTCCAGGGGGGCTCGGGTCCAGGGCACAGTGAACTGGACCGTGGCAGCTGGGGGACTACTTGCCTTCATCTTCCCTGCACCTTAGAGAGGAGTGCAGTGGAAAGTGGGGAGAACTCCG
>NW_022196909.1:48142723-48162406 GCF_008632895.1 Mastomys coucha | reverse complement strand
GGGACGGGGGTGGGGGGGTGGGGGGGTCGGCGGCGGGCGGTCATGTGCATTCCCATTTAACTGGGCTCTGCTTAATCCGGGCCTAGGCTCACAGTAGTGGGGAATGAGGAGAGGCTCCCATCAGAGACCAAGGCCTAGAAGACAGCCTCCCTGTAAAGGCTGTCAGAGGAGTCTGCATGGCCAGCCACTGTTCCCTAGGGAGCCAGCACCCCCTCACCTGCTCCTGTCCCTTTGGGGCTCTTGTGACCTCCCTGTCTTCTTGTGAGATCTTATGTTCCTCCAACCCCGACAGCTACAGAACAGCTCCCAGAGTAAAAAAACTACCCCTCGTGCGTGCTGTCAGTTGTAGCTCTGCTAGCCTTCCACAGTGACTGCTGGCCCCCACTCAGGCTGCCCTCCAATGCGACTGCTTACTGACTCCACCCAAACCACTCCCGGCTGGCTGCCCTGCCATCCCGGTCATTTATCATTATCTGGACTCGACCCCCCCCCTCCCCCTTGCTAGTTGTCTGTCTCCACCCCTCCCCCAAAAGCTCTGCACAGACTGATTTCTAGGGCAGGAGCTGCAGTAGACCGGAGCTCAATGAGTATTTGTTGAATGGATGAATGGGTGGATGACACTGGATGGAGCACTCGGGCAGGCGGGGCTCAAGAGGGACGGGCCCTCGGATCAAACCCCCTTGACCCTTCACATCCCAGGACTCTCTGGCATTTGTTGCTGGCTTGGGAGAGGAGGGGGGAGCCTGCTGAGCCCTAGTAGAGAATGTTCTAGGCCAAGGCTGGCCCTGCTTGCTCCCTGACAAATGGCTAGCTGCAAGATAACGAGTTGGGATTCCCTTCTCCTGTTTCATTTGGGCATGAGCCTTGAAGGTAGAGCAGGTTACCCCAAAATGGGTTTATTCTCCCTTTCTCCAGGCTAAGTGTCAACAAGTGGAGAAAGGTCTCCAGAGGCAGGGGAGGAGAAAGCATGGTTTTCGGGCTGCCCGCTGGCGTGGAAGGAGTAGTGCTCCGTACAGTAAACCCACGGGGTCCTGTGGGGCCGTGGCTAGTCCCGCCTTGGCCAGCAGAGCACCCAAAGATAGAGCTTTGTGTCATGTGCAGGAATGAGTCCAGCTTACTCCACTTTGCCCCTGCCCTGGCTTCAGGGTGTTTGGAATGGACTGTGGGCCCTCATCTCTTTCCAGCATGCAGTGACCAGTTCTAGCTCAAAGTAACAGTATTGTCACCACCAACTCAGAAGCCCCACCCAGCCAGTATGGAGAGGTCCTCCCTCCAGTCCTCAGGGTTCCCGAGCTCAGGGGGTATAGGACAACAGGGGGCCGGCAGTAGGGGACAACAGGTGGGTGGCAGTAGGGGGTGGCACAGGGAAGGAAGAGGGAGTAGGACAATGGAGGGGAATGCAAAGACAAAGTTAGGGATACATACCCTTATTAGAAAGGTGGTTTTCTACAGATTGGTGGGTGTTCAATTCGCCGGACCTCCCTGTGCACTTGTTAGGGCGCTTGGATCTTTTATTGAAGGAAGAAACCCTGAGTTCCGGAAAGATCTCATGCAGGCCTGGCCAGGAACATTTAGGCCAGAATGTATCTGCTAGGCACAATTCTACAAAGGAGAGAAAGGCTAACCCTTATTCAGACTTGGATGCCTGGGTCTATCAACCCTTGAGTGGAAAGACCAGCCACATACCCTGTGGCATATCCAAGAGCACCCAAGATGGCACTCGGGAGCCTCTGTGCCTTGACATGCTCAGAACACAGGCTTCCACAGCTTTGGACCACCCCAGTTTTGCCTGTCAGGTGTGGACTTGTGTCTGCAGCCACCATACTGCTGTCTCCTCAGAGCAACTGGGGCATGGCCCATGGCTTTGGCACAGACAGCTCCCTTCATTCACATTCCTGTCCCCTGCCATGTAACAGGGATCTAATTAGGTTTCCTGCTTCCAGGCCTTGGGTCCCATCTTCCATGCACCTCCTGGGGGCCTGGGCCTAGAGTTCTCAGGCCAGCTCCCTCTTCTCTTCACAGCTGCAACCACCTGCCCCCTGCCTTCCAAGCCCCCCCTCTCCCTGCCCTTCAGCCAGGACTGCTGCCAGTTGTAGCTTGTTCTTCCCCATCCCCTACTAAACAAGTATGAAATTGTTACCAATCTTAAAACGTTTCTGTGCTGAGAACAGAGAAGAGGGCCAAAAAAGGATGACATGAGGATCTGAGGATCTATGAGACTGATAAATCTCAAAAGGGATTGTGAACATATGTCCTTGAGCAGAGCAGAGATGCCGATGGTTGGGGAGATGGCCCTGGCTGAGTTCTTCATTGGTCTGGCAGCTCCCACTTCTCTGGATTTTCTTGACCTCAGGACACCTGAGATCTAGTTTGTCCTTAATATTGTATGTGGGCTCACAAGCTGCAGGAAGTTGTGGGGCTGGGTGGGGTCCAGGACAGAAGGCGGAGAAGCCAGCTCTTCAAGATTACAGAAACCTGAGGCAAAGAATTTAGTTGCTGCGTGTATGTAAGCCACTGTGAGGCTCGGGACCTCCACAGGTTAGAGATGACTTAGTGAAGGGCTTACAGAAGCCTTGGCTACAGAAGAGGGGATTTCTAAATTGGAAGGACTAACTCAAAACTATTTTCAAGGAGAGACATTCACCCTGGAGGCTGACCCTGTCTGTGACTCTGTCCCAAGCCAGTAATGGCAGTTTTGTAAAGAATTGGCAAGTGGGTTTTCCAATGTGCAACATCATTACTGTTCTAGTTTCTGTGAATCTGTATGCTTTGGGAGCCCAATTAAGTGAAAATTGGGCATGTGGTGGGACAGAAGGGTGGCTAAAAATTGTCACCAAAGTTAAATTCACCTGGCGGTGCTTGGGACCCTGGCAGTGTAGAAAGACTCCCTGTTAGCATGGTTGGGGGGCAGCAGAGAAGGCAAGAACCTGCTTTGAGAAGTGGGGTGGACTTGCTGAGCTGTCCCTAGCTGAAGAACCTGGAAGCCTGACAGAGGGAGACTGGTTGGCAGGTTCCTGGTGGTCATAGTGTGGCTTTGGACTCAGCTTGGATGGTCAGACTTCTTGGTCTCTACCGAGGACTTGCACTCTCCTTACCTAATCTCCTCGTGAAGAGAGACTGTACAAGAGAGCGGGGTGACAGGCTGTTTGGGGCATCATGCTGGCGCTGGCACTAGAGGAAACCAGCAACGAGTCCGTTTCCACGTCAAGATGGCCACCTGAGAGGAAATCCAGGAATTGAACCCAGATGGAGATGTGTCATTCTGGAGACAGTGAAAGTGGCCAGGGAGAAAAGTCAAGAGCTCTCAAATGTGCTAGGTCCATCCTGCAGTAGGGCGCGCCTGGCCTTGCGTCTGAAGGAACGTGGACTCTTCCTTCCCCAGCAGAAGTGTGTTGAGAACCAGGCCTTGGCTGAGGCCCCGGGGAAGGGAAAGGAGGAGTGGACAGACAAGCTGCTTCCGAGTACAGCTCTGGGTCAGTGTGAAACCTGCAGATCCGCGCAGCCGCTTGGGCGTGGCTACCTGGGCACAGCCAACTGCCCAGTCAGGGCGAGGGTGAGGAAGGAAGGCTTGGTTTCCCTAACTGTCATGGTTTGGATCTTAAATGTCCCTCAATGTCACATGTGTTGGAAGTTCTGTCACAATGACACAAGTTTTTAGAGGTGAGGCAACTGGTTCCGAGAACCCCATCCTCCTCCCCTATGGATTAATCCACTGATGGACTCATAGTTTGGTGGGTTTCGGGAAAGCAGTTGCCCTATAAAAGCAAGCCCTCTTTGCTTCTTAGCTTCCACAAAAGTTGGTGGCACCCTGCACTCCCTTGCCAATGATGATTTGAACCAGCACGAGTTGGTGGGGGACAGGGCCCATGGGTAGGGGACAGGGCCCACGGGCTGAAACCTTTGAAACTTGAGCCAAAATAAATCTTTGCTCCTTTCTCAGTTCCTCCCTCCCAAGTTACTCATGGTGTTTGCAAAGCTGGAACTGTCCTTGTTCCCACATGCTACAGAAGGGGCTTGGCCATTGGCCATGAAGTATCTGGTATCGAGTATCACCCCAGTGTGGAGGCCAGGCAAAGGAGATTCAACCTGCTCGAGAGGCAGTGGGCATGCAGCTCCAGACAAAAGGAAGGGCCCACCCCTAACGAGCACTAGAAGAAACTCCTTTTCCTACATAGGGCTTACCTTTGATCCAAATCAGGCTTAGGGCCACATTTTTTTTAAGCTGTAGATCAAAGAAAGACATGGCACTACCTCTGCCCAGCCACTGTGCTGGTTAAATGTTGGGACCCTGGCTGCCCTAGCAGCTGCCCTGGGTGTTGGGAGACACAGAAGCAGCCCGGCCACTAGAGTTCCTGGTTTTTAACTTGCCAGAGATATTTGTTCTGATCAACAGGAACAAACTGCTGGAGCCAACAACATGTGACCAGGCCCCTGCCACGCCTTGTCCTGAAAAGTTTCTGTCCTGCAAAATGGTATAAGATCAGGCAGACAGGGCTCTGCCTTCAAGGGACCGGTAAGGTGGGCGTGGCTGCCCTCGGTGTCCCCCCAACCCTAAGGTCCTAGAATGACCCTTGGAAGTGTGATCAAGGGATTTCCCTCATTATGTATGGGTGGGGAGTCTATGAAGTACACAGGAAGCCAGGCAGCACATGAGAACCTTCTTCAAGCATGGAGGGTCTTGAGCAAGTCCCAACTCACAGAAAGGTCAAGCCTGGGGAGGTTTTATGGGGCTTTGCCCCAACAGGGGATTTCAGTTCCCAGTGAATAGCCGGGGTGTCCTAGGAGGGAGGCAGAGGTCTTCTTTGGGCCTTAAGTGGTGAGCCAGGCCTAGCAGCCTGTTCTGCTATGTGAGGAGAGTCGGCTGAGGCCTGGTGCTGCCCCTCAGGCCCTCGCATATCTTTCTGCCATTCTTAGCATGTCACCTCATGCTCACAGCGTCCCAATGTGTGTCTAGGCAGGGACATGGGCTTCATTGAAAAGAAGGGCTCTTGTAGACCTAGAACCTTCTGCTTCCATCTCATTGGCCCGAGTGGACGCCAGGCAAGGTGCACATGCAGCCATTGCAGGTGGCCAGAGAGGAAGGAGGGCCTGAGACACAACCAGAACTCATCTCATATGGTCAGTCGAGTCCCTGCCCAGCAGTTCCCAGCTATGCAGGCCCTCCCTTCATGTTGAGGGCTGGGTCTGGACTCTTATCTGCCTTTCTGAGGTATAGCTAGCGTAATGCATAGGTGTTCAGGCAACACCTGGGGGTTTGGCAGTCAGCAGGGAGGCTCTCGTCTGCAACCACGGAGTAGCCATGTTTATTTAAAGCTTATTAAGCAGGGTGGCACAAGTGTTGGGAAGGGCACTGAGGGGGAGCTGGTGATGCGGAGGAGGAGGAAAGCCAGGTAGATGACTCCTGGGGACCAAGCAGTCTGAATCCAGACCTCAAGGACCCACTAGATCAAGCCAGAGAAGAGTCAGGGTGCCCGTAGCTGCACACCCAAGTGTTGCCGCAGGGCTGAGCTGAGGGCAAACTGGAAGCGGGGCACACAGCGGCCTCTGAGCCAGCTGCTGCAAGGCTGGGACACCGAATGGGTAGAAAGCAAAGCACCAGGAAGAGACTACAGTTGTGACAAAGGCCGCTTTCCAGAAGGACAGAGCCAGCACACGTATGAGACCAGTGGTGGTTCACACGGTTGAGAACTGTGGAGTTCAGCCACTGCCCAGTGTATGAGGGAAGGACTGAGAACCCAGAAACTTCTCAGTCCAAGAAGCTAGATGGCTCAGTTGTCTCTCCGACACCAAGGCCCGAGGCTCCTTGGATCCAGAAGAAGCTAGAGTCTGAATCCATGGGCAGGTAATTGACAGCAGCCATGACGGGTGCTGGCACAGAGCTACGTGCCCAGGCTGGCTTCCAATGTTTTTTCCATCCAGACTGCAGTCCCGTGGACAGTGCCACTCCACACATTCAGGATGGGTCTTTCTGCTCAATGCTGTCCGACCCACTTGTCGATTCTCTCTGAAATTGCCTCCATGGGCACACTCAAGGCACGTGTGCTATACAGATCCCAGGCGTCTCTTGTTCCAGTCAGGTTGACAAAAGCAAGACCAGCCAGCATGGGAAAACTAGGCCTGAGCTCAGAAAAGGGTGCAGATGGGAAAGCCTTCAAAGAGACATAAAAGATAGACTCTGAACGGACTGGAGAGGCAGTGTAGCCTCAGGAGTGGGCAGACAGGAAGTTGGCTGTCTGCCATGAAGACCCAGCCGCCTCCCTAGGATGCCATATGTGCAGAGACCTTGGCCAGAGACAAGAGTGTCTTTGACAACAAGGACAACAAGTGACAGACAAGGAAAAGACAAAACTTTGACAACAAGGACAACAAGTGACAGACAAGGGAAAGACAAGACTTCGTTTTCCTTTGGGCCACCTTCGGACCCCTGGGAGGGAGCTCCCTCCCAGCCTTGCTCTCTCTACTGTCCCCGTTGATGCCCTTGTGCCCTGTCCTCCCCCTGCTTGCCCCGGTGAGGTCCTGTGGGCAGTTTCCAGATCTGCGGTTTTCAGGGTTGCTAGGGGGAGGCAAGTACAATTTCCCAACTAACTCACAGGTCAAGGCAGTCTCCCTTTGTGGCAGGTTTGTCGAGCACTTCCATAGTGGCCCATTCCTGGCAGAAGCTGACAGGCCCTACATGAGATAGGGAAGCTGGGAAAGTCCCTCAGCTTCTGGCCTGGCCCAGGGTTCTTTCTGATGCTACTGGAGCCAAAACAAGAGGCCTCCCAGGCACCAAGAGGGAAAGGCTACCTCTGAGCAGGTGCCAGGTGGCTTCTGTGCATGGCCTGTCCCTGGTGAGCGCTTGCCCTGCCAGGTTCCCCTTAAGAAAACCCCTTCTTGTAAACTAATCAAAGTTCTTTCATTCCAGTGAATGTGCTGTCCAGTGTGGGTGTGGAAGGAGGCCTCCCCCATGGGATCCATGGGGCCCAAGAGAAGGCAGGCCCTGTAGCTTGCTCAACAGGCTGCAGCCTAGAGTGGGCAATGCTTCCTGGAACTGGGAACAGACAGAAGCCCAGAGCAATGTCCCATAGTGTAGTGGACAGAAACGGAAGGCCTGGTGGGGCCAGGGGGGTGTGCAGGCAGGGGGGGCAGGCTGGCCAGGCAGGGACCAGTTTAGTTTCCTCGACTGTAAAATCAGGGTAGCCAGTCATTCGTTCACAGGTTCATTCTCGGACCTTGTATCTTGTGAGACAAAAGGGCGCGCCTACAGCCTTGGGAACCCACAAGCATGGAGAGCAGAGCACATGTTCCTGTGCCAGATGTCCAGCCGAGAGGGCAAAGGACAAAATTAATGCACAGCTAATTAATACGACATCCAAGAGCTTGGGCGCGGCACAGGAAAGGGGGTGGAAGGATGATGTGACAGGGAGGAGGGGGAGGAGGAAGCAGCTGCCACCTTGGAGCTTGGGCAGGCCTTCTCCACGCTGAACTGGAAAGGAAGAAGAGGGGCAGTCATGTGAGTGTGAGAGAAGCAGTCAGGCAGAGGGGACGACGCAAGCCTTGGCCTAGCTGCCTTGGTTATCCAGGGGTATGTTAGAGGCAGGGGAATGATGGATTTAGACCTCTAGCCAGCTTCTGGCTCAGCCAGGCCCTGAGAGGGCTCAGTCTCCCAAGCAGAAGGCAGAGAGACTCGGGGGTACACGCTGCTGGTGTGGGGGCGAGGTAGGTAGAGGATGGGAGGGAGCAGGGACAGGGACTGGTCTGGTAGCCGGTCTCTTCCCTGTGGAATAGAGGGGTTCTAAGGACTGGAAGGGACACCACAGTGGCTCGCCAGCCACTCACTATAGTATGCACAAGGACATAGTCTGTTATGGTTCCCATTGGGATTTCACAGCTCTAGCGAGCAGCCAGGAGTGGGGTGTGGGGGGGTGTGGGGGGGTGTGGGGGGGCATCAAGGCAGCTCAGTGGGTAGCCGAGACTATTGATTAGATAGATTTGGTGATGTGGCCAAGAAGGTGGAAGAGAAGGCCGGCCCAGTAGCCGAAGGTCCAGAGGAGGAGAAACTAGGAGCCTGATCCAGAGAGAAAGAGGCTGGCCGAGGAGACTTTTGCTTAGTGGTGTCTGCTTGGTACCGTCATGGCAGGTGGCCAGAAGAAATTAACCATGTGCCTCACTCCTCCCCCCTCTACCTAAACCCCAGATGTTTGGACTGTCCCGTGGTGGGCACCAATACCTTGTCTCTAATGTATATTATCCCACAAGGAAACTGGGAGACGCAAAATGTTTGTGTCTGCTTGAGCAGACGTGAAATGAGATATTGTACTGGAGCTTCTCAGCAACCAGGAACAACTCCCACAAGGCTCTGTGCTGCTGGGGAAGAAGCAGCAGCATTTATTTAGTGCCTACTGTGTACTCTTTTTCCACTGGTGGCTACCAACAGTTTATGCCCTACCCATTATTTCTGGGCCATTGAATGGACAGCTCGCCCTGTTCAAGAGGGATAAGCCGCCATGGAATATCCAGTTTGTTCAGAGACAACCTTGGCAGTAGGCTGGGTACAGAAGTAGATAGTGTGTAGCTCTGGTGTCCTCTGCTGCTCCAGCTGAGCCAAAGCAGGGAGACAGGCCCAGTATGGTGTCTATAGGGAGGAGAAGCAGGATTGTGGGTAGGGGTACCTAAGGATGCAGTCATCTGTAGCCCTAACGTGACCCCCTGGGCTCACTATCCTGGTGCACTGTGGCACAGATTCTGGTCTTGAAAGTAGAGAAGGGGTATCTCCTAGGAAGAGAGGACACTGGGGAGTCTGGGACAATCCCAGTGGTTGGCTGCTCCAGGCTCTAAGAGCTGGAGTACCCCCTTTGGAGCTAGTCAGCTCCCCAAATTCCTAGGCCCCTTTCCATTTGCCTTCTGTGACACTTCCCATATGAGCTCTATCAGGGGTTTCTGAACCCTGGGCAGGCCACACGAGCAGGTGACAGCAGTGGGTGACTGGCATCCCCACCACTGGCAGCGAACACTTCCCCTCCCACCCCACCCCCCCATGCCTCCAGGCTCTCAGCTCCACTATGCAATGAACGCCCTCTGTGTCGGAGCTGTACCACGGATTGCCTGGCACGGTCTACTTGGGAAGCAGAGAGGTTTGTTCTGGCTCGTGGACCTGGAAGTTGAAGTAGAAGATTGGGCAGCCTCGTTGGTTTGGGCCTCTCTGAGGGGTAGCACAGTATTGGGGGGGGCTCATGGAGGCTCATGGGAGGGTGAGCAGGTAATCTCTAGCCAGAAAGCAGAGTCCTACCAGGCCTGTCTCGCCTCGCTCTCGGAGGATGCCCCCCCCCCCCATATGTAGCTCCTCTCACGGGCCCAACTCTCAACCACCGTCCAATCTTGCTCTCCTGAGCTCCTAGCTTTTTAACACCTGGACTTTTGGGGACGCCATCCATAGTTAGACCAAAGCAGCATGCATGTCGTGGGATCTTCAGTGTGTGTGGGGGAGTGTGTGCGGGTGGTGGCAGTTAAAAATGGATATAATATTTTAGATCCTGAGTCTAATGCCTGCTACATAGTAAGTGCTCAATAAAAAGTGAGCAAGTGCCTGCAGGGTTTAGTGTAGAGGGGACATAGACATAGATGGTCTTTACCCTGTCATTCCAGCCTGGGCTGCCTGCACAGAGCCAAGCTACTGGTACAACCCTGACCCCCAGCCTTCGTGGTCACCTGTGCTCGCTCTCCTTAGCTTCATTCTGTGGATCTGACACGCCTTACTGCCCGGTCCCCCTCTTCTCCACTGAGGCTCCATGACTCCCTGCACCCGCTCTCCATCTGTTCCCTTCCCACCTACAGAACAGTCCCGGGGGCAAGACCTCCCTCCTGGTATGCTCTCAGTCATGGACACCTGTGTGGTCCGGCCAAGATCCCAGCTTAGCGGGCTGGCGGTGTCTGCTCTTTGGGGGCCCTGTCTCCCCAGCGCTCAGATCTCACCACTAGAATAAATCTATCCCCCCCCCAACATCCTGTTTTCAGTTTCTCCTGAAGGAAAGGAAAAGAAAGCCCAGAAGCAGAAAGGCTGGCTAGGCCAGCAATCCGTACGTGTGTTCAACTGGTTGGATAAAGCACTTCCTATCCCAGTCCCACCCCTGACCCCTGACCCCTGGCCAGAGGGAAAAAGCCTGTGGTTAGTCAGTGTTACCTCCCACAAAGATGTGACCCCTCTGCTGGTGCTGGAGTTCTTCATGCTTCTCTGGACAGTGCCCTCCCCTCGGTGGTAGCAACAAGGCAAACTCCCCCACCACCACCCACACAGGCCCCCTGGCTGCCCCAGTCAAGGCTTGCCAGGGTACCCTGCTAATTCATGCTGCCTTCTTAGGACCACTGCTGGCTCTGGAAGCAAGGGAAGCCACTCTGAGCCTAGGGCAGTGCCTTGTCAGGTAAAAGGGGACTAGAGCCGAGCCTACAAGGCCAGCCAGTGTGGGCCTACAGGGCCAGTGTGGGCCTACAAGGCCAGTGTGGGCCCTTCTGGCTGGGCTGCCGGCAGGGAGCCTATGCCTGCCTGGGCTGTGGCGGGTGGCTGGCCCCTCAGCTCCCCCTACCCTGTGGTCTCCAGCTGGAGGCAGACTAGAGCGATGGCTGTCATCTTGCACCAGGAGGAAGAAGTTGCACAGTGAGAATCGTGAAGGGATCAGGTGTCAGTGACATCCCATGCCACAAGGGAAGCCAACACTTCTCTTATCCTTTTTCTAGGTGTGTGTGTAGGGGTTGGGGAGTAGGGGGTTGCAGGCAGATTTGATCCTGTCACGGAGATGCCATAGCTCTTCTCTCCCTTCTGTTTACTGTGCTGATGTTCTATGGGAGGCCACGGAAGTCAGAACCTCTAGCAGCTCTTTAGAAAGGGCAAGGGTGTCAATGATCCAGGCAACAGAGGTAAAGGTGAGAGCAAAGGGTATTGGGAGTGCTTGTTAGTGCGGGGTGGGGGTGGGGGTGAGGGCAGAGCTTTCCAGGGAGCAGCAGGGATGAGAGCAGGAAGCAGGCAGATCAGGGTGGGGTCACCAAGAGGGTCAGGCCAGTGATGCAGAGTGGCTTCTCTCTTCTCTTAACCCTGCTTTCTCTGAGTCTTGATTGCGCAGTAGCAGGGACGGCTCAGTGAGTTCCCTGGAACAAGAGAAACGAAAGGAAAGGAGACAAAATGAGGAGTGGTGTGTGTGTGTGTAGGGGGACTGTCAGAACTTCCCAGAACTCTGACCAACTCCAAGAGTATTTCTATGTGAGCCGCTGTCTGGCTGCCAGCCTCACACAATGCCTCTCCTCCCTCTCACAGACCCAGCATCTGTGTAGCCCCTAACAAGAGTTTCTGAGACCCAAACAGGAACACTACACTTTGCAGGTTAAGACTTCTGTCTGTAGTTAAAGCGCAAGTTTCTATTTGTCCTATGTTAGGTCCTTACAAGTTGAGGTTTCTATTTGTAATTTATAAGTCCCATTCCTTAGATCTGATATGAAAGTACAAAACATAATTTTCTACCTACACTAAACTTGGGGCCCTGTTCACTGGATATGATGACCCTGTTCCTTCCCATTCCTGGTATCTTTCTAACGATGTATAACAGGCAGCTCCTCCCTACCCTGTGAACACTTTTTCTCTCCTTATAAAAGGGATCTCAAGGGGCCAGTGGGGTCCCTTGAGTCAGTGGGCTGAATCAGGATGAGGCAGCCTGCTGGCCTGTCCCAGGGTCTGTCCCAAAGTACAGCTCTTTTCTTGGACAGTTGTGGACTTTTTATTTTCAGGTTTAGTGTCGACCAGTGCTTGCATCTGTCAGTGAATAGTGAATTAGTCTTTTGCTTGCTTTGGACTGGTGCGGATGTTTACCTCCCACAACTATGATCTCGGTTTCCACGGAACACCCACATACTCCCCTCGCCCCCAGCTGTCTCCCTCATAGACTGAACAACTATTTGATTCTGGGAGCTTTCACTCACAGACAGCCATCGTTGGACCAGCTGGATCACAGCCTGCAAACTATTCTAATCTCAATCCCTCTCTCCCTCTCCGTATATAGACACCCGACCCCACCCCACTTTCTAGCTCTTTCAGGACTCAGTGCCCCTTGAACTGCAGGAGGAGGTGGGACAATGGCCTCCTGAGAAGGTGCTCTGAGGAAACGAGGCCGGGAGCAGAGGGGTCCCCCACACTTCTGGGTCAAGGCCCCCTCTGTCTTGTAGACTGCTGCCTTGTGTACCCTGCAGCTGTCTGCTTTCAGATTCTCATTGAATAGTCCCTCCTGTGACTGCCTCTCAGAGGAGGCTCCACACACTGCTGTTCCTGCCCAAAGGAAGCTGCTGTTCTGTCTGCTCCACACCCCCAGCTTTGCCACAATAGCTGTTCTGAAGAAAGGACTATCCCCCCTCACAGCCCCTTCAGCCCCTCAGCTGCCACAGCCCCCCTGCCTGGGTGTGCCACAGCCTGTCGATGAGCATCCTGACTTTATCTGCTCCTCCCCCTAGCTGCTTGGGGCCAGGCTCACTCTCTGTGGGCAGCCTGGGGCTCTGAACCTTTGTGGCCTCCGGGTAGAACATGGATACCAGCTCCCAAGCTCCGGGCACCATGGACCAGCCCTGCAGGGGAACAGCTTTAATGACCTTGTGAGCAGTAATTACACCCCAGGGTCCATCTTAATAACCAGTATTCCCCCGTCAGTGGGCCCTTAATTGAAAATGAGTGGGCGACACAAGTTGCTGTGAAGTTGGCTGGCAAGCCCTTAACGTGATATTAATTGTAGTAATTAGTAGTCACTTTGTGTTGGAGTCATCTATAAATAGAGGGTCCATTAGTTTAGCAAAGGAGCATGCTTTAAAACGCAAACAAAAGTCCAATTAGTTAGCTAAATCACTCATCTTTCTGAGCAAATTCCCAGGTTGTAGATAGACCAGCTGCAACTTGAGGGTACTAGTCAGTTTAAGGCTTCTGAATGAACATCCACTGCAGTGGCCCAACTACACAACGCTGTCTCTTTAAATAGGCTTGCCCCAGGAGGTTCTGGTTCTTGGAAGGGTCCAACAGACTCTTACTTTATTGGCACAGCTGGCGGTCACACTTCTCCCTCCGCTTTCTGATTGGTTTCACCCAGGAAGCATGGAAGTGCTTCTTAAAGGAACAGTAGCACAGTGCAGGCCCAGACTCTGGGAGAAGGAATGAGTGGCGTGGGCGTCTCTCCTTAAATGCAGCTCTCGACAGTCCAGACAGAATGACCCACCCATGCCAAGGTCCTGGGACCCAAACAGACTTGGGGAGCACGGAATTCCTCAGACTTGGAGGGCACACATTTAAAGCGGACCGAGCATTTCTCACAGCCTTGGGAGGGAACACATTTGAGGCGGACTCAGCACTCCCCACAGCCTCGAGGCATACCTGTAAAGCGGTGGCCCCACACAGAAGGTGACAGCTGTGTTGAGGACTTGGCTGCCAAGCGAGGCAGTTAGATCCCCAGCACTTTTTGTTTGGAGAAACACACTGTGTGTGTGTGTGTGTGTGTGTGTGTGCGCGCACGCGCGCGTGCGCGCGCGCGCGTGCGTGCTGCCAAGGTGCTACCACCTGGGCACAGGTCCTGCCATCTGGTGCTCTGAGCAATCAATCCTGCGAGCTGCTCCTGCCTGTCCCCCCTACTCCTGTGCTGACCACTGGGGTTGCTCTTGATGAAATTTGCATTTTATCAGAGATAAAGCCACTAGAGGCAGCAGCCATTTCTGAGCGTAGTAAGAAGAGAAGTAGTGCATTCCCCCTCACCTGAGAGTGAGGGCAGCTCAGTGTGCGCGGACGCGGACAGCTGTTGCCCTCCCTTACGCTCCTTTCATATGTCACTCAGTACTTACAACAGGTTGCCAGGGTTGCTATTTTGAATGTCCTATTTGACAAAATAAAACATTGGCAACCCTATTTTGGTCCCGAAAATATCTTTTGGAGATTTTTGCTAGGGGATGAAATCCAAATGTCTGGGGCTGTTGAGCTAAATGGCTGAATCAGGAACTTGAGGCGGAGTTGAGTCATAGCTATAAAGTTGTATTCACAGAGGATGACTTGTGGGGGGGAGGGGGCGTTGTGAAATATGGACATTTATTGACAGGTTTCCCATGACGAGAACTGAACATAGATAAAGAACTATGCGGAGTCACAGGGGCCGTCCCATCCAACTTGTCGTTTTCGCCATAATGAAGGAAACTTGTGGTGGTCTTTGCTACTCTGTGAGTTCTTCCTTTTTCTACCCTTTCAAGCCCCTAACGGTGGACAGGAGAGAAAAAGAGGATGGAAAAGAACGGGGTTATCGCTATATTCCTTTTGAGGATTAGTGGGGTTGAGGGTTGAACTCCTTGGGGCAAGTTTGATCTTCACCATCCGGATAGCTAATTTCTTCTTGTAGGTTCTTCTTTGTGCATAGCTACTTACAAACCCCACCCGACAGCCGCCAACCAACAAACCTCCACCTCACCCTGCCTCTCTGGACCGTAGTATTTTATAGACCCTCTAAAAGATCTCCAGAATTCCAAATGTCACACAACTGCAGAAACATATCTGTAGCTGGCAAAATCACGCCCCTGCTAGAGCATGAGGCAAATCCAAGTCAGCTGGTGTGGACAGCCTGAAACTAGTCCGTATCCCATGCCTGGGACTATAGAAATTGAGGGACCTCCTCAGCCAGGGACACCTCCTAAGCCTTACACAGTGATTAGACAGCCCAGGCTCTTGCCCCCATGCGCTGGCAGCCTGTCTTCCAAGGTCCTGCAGAAAGCAGGAAGTGACATACACTAAGCTAGCAGAACCGGTGTCATTTCCTGGAAAAACTGACCCAGCTGACCGCCAGTCGCACCACACGCAAGAATTAGCTCTTAAGCCAGGCAGGAATGAATACAGCATGGTGGGAGAGCACACCCCTGTCAAGCCCAAGTCAGGCCCCAAGTTCAATCCTCAGTACTGATTGAAGGGAGGGGAAAAAATTAAACAAAGACAGATATAAGTACCAAAGCTAGAAAACTACGGTCTCGGGGCCATCTGCTCTTGTTCCTCCTGGAAGATCCCTCAAAGGTCAATGTGTTAAAGGCTTGGTCCCAGCTTGTCTCCAGTCTCAGTGTTGTTAAGAGAGATGAGCCTGGAGGGAGTCCTTTGAGTCAGTGTGGGTATTCCCTCCAGGACAGTATGAGACTCAAGCAAGTCTTTTTCACTTCTGGGCTGTTAGGGAACGGTTTATTACCACAGCATGTTCCCACCCATGATGGAGTGGTCCACCCCAACGGGGGTCTAAAAATAACACAGCCACCTAGCTGGAGGTTCCAGCCTCTATAGGTGTCAAAATAAAAGTCAATCCGTTCTTATTCAGTAAAACAAGTCTTGAACTTGTCCCTCTCCTGCCTCTACTTCCTGAGTGCTGGGATTACAGAACTGTACCATCACACCCGATTTAAAACTTTTTATAAGGCGACTCTACTGGGTATTTGTTGTCATGGCAGGAAGCTGGCTGACAGCCTCAGATCTGGCAAATGGAGTCTCTGTTGTGAGGGCCCACGATGGCACTGGCACCCGAAAAAAGAGACAAAGCCAACGACGGTGTGGGAATTAAAAAACTTGTACTTCAAAGATTGAAGAACGCAAAGACAACATGCAGAAAAGGTGACGCTCTCTGCAAATTGCACCGCTTAGCAGTGGACTCTTGTCTGAAATCAAGGATTCCGAGGACTTGGAAAAGACAAGAGGCAAGTGATCTGAGCGGAGATTTCTTCAGCATCTAAATGGCAGTAAGCGTCTGATCAGTGGTGAAGCATCATTAGCCCCCAGGGGAGCGAAATCAAAGCCCCAGTGAGATGCCACCTTCCACTGGGACAGGCAATATCGAACCTTCTAGAAGGACTGGTGAAGTAGGAGGATCTGACCCTCATGCCTTGGGTGGAATTTGACAAGACCTCTCCGAGAGAGGTCTGGAAGCTTCAGAATGGCCACAGGTTGAGCAATCCCACCCTTGGTGGACACCCATGAGAACTGCTAGCTTCCATCTACACAGCTTCCTTTCGAGGCCTGATGGAACAGCACAGAGGTAAGTACCCCAGCGTCAGATGGACAAAGAGAACATGACCTGTGTGTCCAGTGAGCATGAGCGGGGGGGAGGGGGCGGGGCGGGGCGTGCATGGGGGTGGGGTGTGCATCCTCACCTCTCTGGGATAGATGCCCAGGAATGAAATACTCATACTGTAGTTAACGATTTTTAAAATGACCACACAACCAGGCAGCATGACACTCACCCTGTACTCACTCCCAGCACTTGGGGAAAGAAGGAGGGAGAACCGGGAGTTCAAGGGTCAGCCTGGGCTACTGTGTAAGATCCTTTTACCAACAAACAAAAATCTCCAAGCAGAATTGAAACAAAAATGCCGAAATGAATAATGAAAACCCAGCCACACAGTTTTCTAAAGCGCTCTCTCATTTTACCTTCTCGGGCAAAGTGGTGTTCAAGCCGAGGCCTCACAAGCAGGAAGTAGTCAGCCAGGCAGTGAACAGGACGACTGGGATGCAGTGGATGCAGCAGCCTCCCCTGCCTCTGCCACCACCACCACCACGGCAGGAGAGAACTCGCATCCGAGGTCCACAGAGTGGCTGCTGGAGGACTCAGGAGAGGACGGGTAAGATGAGGCTCCTGAGAGGACCGGAAGCGTGCATGGGCCGGCCTGGCAATGACGTGGCCGTGGGGAGGAGAGGATCTACACTGTGCTTTGTGGTGTGCATGTGAGGGACGAGGACTCCGTGGGACACAAACACCAGGCAGCAGCCTAAAGTGGGGCTAACTTGCCTATGAACTCTTAGCCTCAGGAATGCTGGGTAAGTGGCTTAACCTCTGTGACTATGGAGCCATCTAACTCCCTGTGGCAAGAGGTCCTGAGACCTGCACCGACAGACCGGAAGGCCAAAGGAAGCCGGGTGAGAAGACCCAGGTGTTAACTTAAGGTGGTCACACTAGGCTCCTCCCAGCCACCTAGCAACAACTTAGGTCATCACTTGCCTCTGCCAGGTGTGGGCGGCTTATAAAAGGACTGCTCACTAGGTCTTCATGCGAGTCCCTCAACCAACTGGATTCTGGGCTGTCCCTCAACCTAGTGGCTACCTGCCAACCTGGGGCCGGCACCCCTAAATGGACAGACAGCCTTGACTGGCCTCAGTGAGGATGTGTCTAGTCCCATAGCAACTTAATATATGGGCTGGAGGGCGAGGTGACACCCAGAGGAGGGGGGCTTCCCCTTCTAAGGGGAATGGGGGGGACTTATGTGAGGGGGACTAGAGGGAGAGGAAGAGTTGATATTGGGCTGTAAAGTGAATGAATAAATAAATTTGATAAAAATCTGTTTCATGGGCACTTAAACAAAAAGACTGCACCCCACCTCAGTTTTCGGTCCCCCCACCCCCATGTTCCCAGCTGGTCTCTCCCACTTCCTGTCGTCTGTGTCTTGCCCTTGTGGCTCTGCTCTTGTCCCTCTGCCTCTCCAGGTCCCCTCCCTTCCCCAAATGACCCCCTTACACCATATCTGTTGCTTGGCATGGTTTCTTGAGGGCATGTTGGCATGGGCCCACCAGGTGCCCTGCTCACTGGGTTACATTTCACCACACCGGGCGGGCAGCTCCCTAGACGGGGTTCAGGGGCTGCCTCGTTGACTACCCACGGGCAGCAAACACCTCTACAGGATTCTCAGACCAGGGCCGTCTCTGTGGTCTCCGGCCCTGGCATAGATTGTCTAGGAGTAGTTCTGCCATTGCTGGCTGTAACCCAGGCACAGCCACACAGAGCCAGGTGTGGGGAGGAGCAGAGGCCCCTGTGTCCCCTCAGGTGTCCCCCACACAGGCACCTCAGCAACCCCAAACTCCAATTCAGGAGCATTTTTGGATGGCCTTCATGTAGCCATCACCACAGGTGACAGAACTCATCCTCTGACCCTCTCCCTCACCGGGCAGTGCAAGGCAGGGAGCCTAGGTCCTCCAGTGCTATCTGGGCCTGGAACTACTCTCAAAGACTCCCCAGCCCCCTAAGCAGCTCATCCACACACAGAAGGACCAAGTACAGGCCAGCAACTCAGCCACAGTGCTCAAGGGACCATTGCACACACTCCTAAAAAAGGGTGAGTTCTGCGTACCCTTGTGGGCGGGCACTGGAGCGTGCTAGTATGGGACATGTGGAATGTATGTTGTATGAACGCGTGAGGGGCGGTGTGTGAAGCTTGTGGGGCAGAGACTCGGTTGGACCCCAGGGCCCACTGTGACTTTAAAGCTTGTGTCTCCCCCGTTCCCTCTGTTGCCAGAGCTTTTTGTCCTCAGGTCCCTGCCGCCTTCACTGATCTGGCCACTCAGGAAGACTGGCCCAGGTCTGAGGCTCCTGCTAGCATCCGGAGGCTCCCATGGGCTGTGGGGGCTCCTGATCTTGCCTCCCTCTGCCTGTGCCAGGAGGCCTCTGTGTGACAGAAAACTAACTTCCTACTACCCCGTTATCCCTTCCTTCCCCTCCCCTCCCCTTTCCTCTCCCAGTACCCCCACATTCTCTCTGGAGGAGTCTGGGAGGCCTCTCACATCCAGAAGTCCCCTCTGCAGCCTGCCCCAGTCCACCATCTTGGCTCTATCAGATCTGCCAGAGGTGGGACTTCGTCTTCCCTGAAATATTAATGGTCTTGTCAGGAGAGCTGGGGAGGAGCTGAGCAGCTATGTGCCTTTATTAACAAGGCAGTGCCAGCTGGAGTGCATCCCCCCCCCCCCCAACACACACAGGTTGCTGTGATGTCAGCAGTGGCAGCTGAGAGGAGCCAGCCCCAGGCCTTGAGAGGCCAGGCCTCAGGCCAGGGAAGCCAGACCCCAGGCCTCTCTCTGCCTCACTCAGCTTCTGACCTGCTCCTTCCATTCTCTTCCACTTTAGGAAGTCTTTCCTGGGGCTGCAGCCTGTCCCTTTGGGCTGTGACAGTCTGCCCACTCTGTAACTGTCAGGCCTCATGCTCCATTGCCCTGACAACACAGTCCCCGAGAGAGGGCCAGCCTGCAGGGAGGGGACCCTTGCTGAACACCAGTGTCTGTGTGGGTCCCCAGGCACCTCCATACACAGCTCCCCACCCCAGCCCTGCCCACCTAGGAGCCCTCAGCCCACCTATCCCTGGTCCTCCGGGGAAGGCGCCCTCCATGTGCCATCCACTCAAGCTGAGTCAATGCCCTGGCCAAGTTTAAAGCAGAAGAACCCCAGGTAGAGAGGTGGAATGAGTTGCTTATCCCCAGACACGGGGACGGAGGCTGGGTGCTTAGCAGCTCAGCAGAGAACGATGCCTGGGGAACCACAGCCAAGCTCTCTTCCTCAAGAGCAACCACTCACTCCTCTCGAGGAGCCGTGACGAAGGAAGCAACATGGAGGCCGTGGCACAGAGAGCTCTCTGTCCTTGCCAGTGGGCTGTCAAGACCCATACTGATGCCCGGGCCATTCATGGGGAAACTGAGTCTGGGCATACTGAGGGGTTGCGGGCAACTTGCCAAGCCACTGTAGTTATGAGCTAGGGGTACCCACACATGAGGCTGCAGATGTGTGGGGGTATGGGGCTGTGTGGGTGGGGAAACAGTCTCTCCTTGCTCAAGCCCTGATGTAAGGAGCGCCTGTGTTCAAGAGAACATGTCAGTCACAAGTGGGTCAAGAATGTGGGGGTGTGGGTGGGAGTGTGGGG
>NW_022196909.1:48139521-48142090 GCF_008632895.1 Mastomys coucha | reverse complement strand
GGGGGTGTGGGTGGGAGTGTGGATGGGGGTGTGGGTGGGGGTATGCTTGCTCTGAGCCTATCTGGGCTCCAGCCTGACCCCACTCCCAGGACACTGCCTGCTTGGGAAGCAGGGTGGATCAATGACATGAGCCACAGACTCTAGCTATCTCGGGGAAGCAGGCACATAATTTAGTCACCTTGACTCCGATCAATAATTTAGGCCAGCGTGGGGATGGGGTCATGAAGCTGAGATTAACCACTGATGCTGTGGCTCTGAGCAATACACAGTCCCCCTTTTTGTTTTGTTTACCAAACCGAATTAAAGTTGCTCACAATGGTTTCTGAGTCCCCTACAGTGAAATGAGGCATTTATCCCAGGACACATCCACCCACTGCAAGGAGCCCTCAGATTGAGAGGGGGCTCAAGCATCAGCCCCTTTCTCCTACCACACACCCTGTGCACCCTGACCCTAAGGAGAAAGGTGAATCTGGCCTAAATCCTTCAGAATAAAGCTAGTGACCTGACCCTGCCACTGTCTATGGTGACACCAACACACTGACACAGAGCAGCGGTGCGCACTGGTGGGAACGTCCTGTCTCAGGCCTGGACTCTCTAGCGTAGGTACCATGAGCCCTCCCCCCACTCCAGGCACCGAGGCTGAAGGGGTCAGGGGACCTGCCCCAGGTGACAGGCAGTAAATGACAGTGGCCTTTGTGACGGAGGAGCCACTCAGGCCATGGGGACAGGATACCCCGGGTCTGTCCCCACGCTGCTGCTGGCTGCAGATGGGTAGGGAAAAGCTGGGGATCTGTCACTCCCAAGAGGAAGTGCACCTTTTCCTTGTCAGCTTCCCTCATACAGGGAGACAAACTTCACAGAGCCAGAGCCACCACCTTGGGACCACGGTGACGTCAAACACAAAGGACCAGAAGCACCACACTGTCCCTGGTGACGTCTTGAAGCTACTCTCCAGTTTAGAAATGCTGTAATGCGCTCCTAGGCTTCTGATTGGATGAGCCAAGGAGAACGCACCCTGGCCGCAGCCTCTGCTCTCTAAGGCTTTCCCCGCTGACAAAGTTCACACAGGAGCTTGACTCCAGAGCCCCCTTGGCAGATGGCTCTTGTGGTGTTTCAAATATGCTCCGCCAAGGGAGTGGCACTCTTAGGGAGGTGTGGCCTTGTTGGAGTGGGTGTGTCACTGTGGGGTTGGGCAATGAGAGCCTCGTCCTAAACGTGTGGGAGCCAGTCTTCTCCCTAGTGGCCGGCCTTCAGATGAAGATGTAGAACTCTCAGCTCCTCCCGCACCATGCCTGCCTGGATGCTGCCATGTTCCCGCCCTGATGATAATGGACTGAACCTCTGAACCTGTAAGCCAGCCCCAGGAAAATGTTGGCCTTTTAAGAGTTGCCTTGGTCATGGTGTCTGCTCATAGCAGTAAGACCCTAAGACAGCTCCTATCACCTTGTGAAGATTTGTAAGTAGCGTTCACATACACACCCTGCCCCCGCACACACACCCTTTTTCTAAAGACTTTTAAACTGACAGTGGGTAGTACACGTGACCCCAGCACTAAGAATAGCCAAGAGTTCAAAGTGAGCCTGAACTGCATAGCCAGCCCCCCGAACTGCATAGCCAGCCCCCATTTCAAAACAAAAAGACTTAAGCCGGGCAGTGGTGGCGCACGCCTTTAATCCCAGCACTTGGGAGGCAGAGGCAGGCAGATTTCTGAGTTCGAGGCCAGCCTGGTCTACAAAGTGAGTTCCAGGACAGCCAGGGCCACACAGAGAAACCCTGTCTTGAAAAACCAAAACAACAACAACAAAAAAAAATAAAACAACAAGAAGACTTAATATTTTTAGTAGTTTTAGGGGCTAGATGACTTAGCAAAGCACTTGCCTCACCAATATGGGGACCTGAGTCTGGATCTCTAGCAAATTAAAAAGCCAAACCTGGGGCTGGTGAGATGGCTCAGTGGGCAAGAGCACTGACTGCTCTTCCAGAGGTCCTCAGTTCAAATCCCAGCAACCACATGGTGGCTCACAACCACCTGTAATGAGATCTGATGCCCTCTTCTGGTGTGTCTGAAGACAGCGACAGTGTACTTATTTATAATACTAAATCTTTGGGCCGGAGTGAGTAGGGCCAACTGGACTGAGCAGAGGTCCTAAAATTCAATTCCCAACAACCACATGAAGGTTCTCAACTATCTGTACAGCTACAGTGTACTCATATACATAGAATAAATAAATCTTTTTTTTTTTAAAGCCAAGCCTGTGTGCGAGAGGCCTCAGTAGTCAGAGAGTGCCTCCTGCTCTTCGAGAGGACCTGAGTTTGATCCCTAACACCCACATCGGTTGACTACATCTGTGTATCCAGCTCCAGGGTATGCCGCGTCCTCCTTTAGCATCCCCGAGGACCTGTGCACATGGGGCAGAGGCTCGAGCCCCATACACATGGTTTAAAAAAAATCATAAAAAAAATTTTTTAAAGGGCTGAGCATGGTGGAATGTGCTTGTAATTCCAGTGCTGGGCTAGAGCGGGAACAGCTGAGGTGTGAAGGGCTTGGCACAGCTGGGGGGGGGGGGAA
>NW_022196909.1:48112156-48139468 GCF_008632895.1 Mastomys coucha | reverse complement strand
AGTGCGGGGGAGGGGGCGGCTGAGCTTGTTGGCTAGCCAATCTGCTGAAATCGATGAGATTCAGTTTCAGTGTTGAGAAGGAATTAAGACCCAGTCTCTGACCTCTATGTGCGCGCACACTCACACATGCACATATGCACACATGCAAGCACACCCCACCAGATAGCACCTGAGGAAGACACACGAGTTCTTGAAACGCGGATCCACATGTCTGTGCGCATGTTCACAGACATACTCAACAAGAAGGGACAGTCTTAGGTGTATATAATGCAGTGGTTTAAGTGAGAAAGGCCTCCATAAGCTCATGTGTGAATGCTTGGTCCCCAGTTAGTGGAACTGTTTGGAAAGGATGGGGGGCGTGGTCTTGTTGGGAGAGGTGTTGCTAGGAACAGCCTCGTGGTTTCCAAAGCCCACACAATACCCAGTCCTTCCCTGCTTCCAACCTGCAGATCAGGATGTGAGCTCTCAAACACTCCTCCAACGCTACGCCATGCCTGCCTGCCTGCCTGCCTGCCTGTCTGTCTATCTGTTAGGAAACTCCCAATCCGATACACTCTTTTAAAATTCGCCTTAGTCATGATCTCTCTTCACAACAACAGAACCCTAAGACATCAAAATCGAGAGCATGGTCCGGTTCCCACATACTTCCTGCCCACCCACTAACCCCCTCACCCCACTACCAAAGTGAAGGCCCAATGGTAGGACATTTCACATATGTGTGATCACCGCCCAAAGCCCTTGCTTTCTCTTGGTCTCTCCTTGGTGGGGGATGGTCGTGTCACTGAGGCACTGGAAGCGTTTGCTGCCCTGGATTCCCACAGCACCGAGCCCTCTCAGACCCCAGTATCCTGTCACGGCTGTGTCTCAGACACTCCTCTTGTTGCTATGATACAAGACCCAAAAAGAACCAATCAGAGAAGACAGCATCTGCCTTACAGAATCTCAAGAAACGCATTTCATCGTGGCAGGGAGGTCATGGTAGCAGGACCTTGGTCACATTATCTTCACCCTGTGCCTCCCCTGGGATCTACTTCCTTCAGGTTTCACAACCTAAACAGAGCCACGTAGCTACGGGCCAGGTTCAAACATACTAGTCCATGGTGGCGGGGGGGACATCTTATATGCAAACTGGAACCCCGTGATAGCTCTTTTTCAGCACAGAGTAATATTCCATTGTGTGGATATACCACAACTATTTTATCCACCCCCTCACAGGACAATCTCACTTCCAAGTTCAGGGACCCAGCTGTGCTACTCCAAACAGGGGGTGCAGGTTTTGCTGTGGGTGCGTCTCCAGAGCCGTTGGCCGAATGTGGCTGCTGCATCGGAGTCTCCTGAAGGCTGTGCCATCTTGCACTCCCAGAAGAAGATGAGTCTCCTCAGCGCTAGAGCACTCACACTCTTCCGTCCCTCCATCCTTTGATGAAAGGCCAGCCATTTGTCCTGCTGACAAGGCAGCTACCTGAGGCCAGCGCATGAGTGCTTGAGGGGACCCCTGACCAACATCCAGGGCAATCAGATCCCGCTAGGATGAGATGCACAGGAAATTGAGACATGCCCCCCGAATCCACGGGAGGAACGAGGGGCATAACCCAGCTGCTGAAAATACTTGGACTCAAGACGTTCCTCCCACTGCCAGCTCTTTGGAGAGCTACCTCAGCCGGGGTCAGCCCCTTCACCCAAGGCCTCTTTCTAGGGATGCTCACAGTCAAAAGCCAAAAGGAGGGGCTCATGAAGGGGCTCCCTCTCACTGCCCAAGGTACTGAGGTGAGACCGGAGCCAAATTTGGGGATGACATCACACACAGTGTCCGCTGCATTGTACATTCCTGCATCCTTGCCTGTCCTTGCACGGGTGTGAGCATGAAACAGCCTCTCAAGAAGCTCCAACTGAGCCTGCCATCTAAGGGACCCAGGTACTCAGACCCCAGGTACTGAGACATTCAGTCTGCAGAGAGGCAGAGACTTAGAGAGTAGGGCGACTTTCCCGGGGCCAGTTGGCTCCAGGGAAGATAAACTCAGCATCCATGGAGATGCCAATGCTTTCTCTGGCTACCGGTTGGCTCCCCCGAGCCCGTGGGCTCTGCAGGTACCGGTAACGTCACTTTGCTAAAGCTATTCCTCACACCCGACCATCTTCAAACACAGCTACCCTGTGCTGAGTGAGCAAGACTGAAGCCTGGCGGGGCGGGCCACTCACAATACTACATCAGGTTAGGGCCAGGTCTCCCACTCTTTGTTCACTCAACCGATGGCTATTGGGGTCAAGCGTGTTCCACCAACTATGTCAGGTGGGGTTACAGCTGGGAACAAAGAAACAGAATCTCCATTGACACTGTCACAACCCAGCGACAGAGAGAGACAGGGAACAACCAGAATGTTCTGAGACCAGTGCTACGGCCCTGTTAGAACACCGATAGAAACCAATGAAACTCAGAGGAGGGGGCAGCCATGTCAAGGCCGGCAGGAAGCCAGAGGCCTCTAGGAAGAGAGCCAGGGATGGGGTTGGGGGATCCTGATTGACAGAGGACAGATGGTCCATGGAACATATACTTCACTTCTGTCTGCTGAGCACTGTCTCCTGTGGCCACAGCTCCCCTGGCTCCGAGATGTGGCCAGCCAAGGAGACCCTGCTTTTTCCTTTCTGTGAAGTTAGGGCCCAGTGCGGCTCAATCAGTGCTACTCTCGAGAATCGAGACCTTTGGTGGAAACACAGAGCTTGCCAGTGGTAAGAACTGAGGTGTTTCATGGCTCTGTCCACATCGCCACTCCCCTCCCCCGCCCCATGTGGCTTGGCCACAGGCCAGGAAATGCTAATCTCCTATATCATGCATCCTCATAGCCTAGCTTTCCCTTCTATGCCATGTCCTACTTCCCCGGCCCATCAGCCTTGCCCTTGTCCGTGGCTGACCTTCTCAGCCATTTTTTTGGTACTTGTAATCAAATAATCCTGATGTGGAAACTGGTACCAGGAGCAGGATTCACGCAGAACCCCGAGGGATCCAGGAGCCGCTTGTGACAGAAATGATGGGCTCAGGTTTATATTACTGGGCAGGAAAGCAGTTGCCAACGATACGCAGTCGTGAGATAATCATGTTACACCCTCCAGTCACTCGGGACTAGGTGACAGTCAAAAGTGAGGGCGAGTAGCAGTCGCCACGGGGCAGTTTATAAAGGACAAGGAACCTGTTCCCATTGGACACTGTATAATTTAAAGCGAGAAAATGATGAGCTTGAATCAAAATGTTCACCTCGAGGCACAGAATGAAATTTAGGGCCATTACATGGGCATGCTGAGCAAATCTTTTATTGCATATAGCCGTGGAATTGAAACTGCTCACGACTGAACTTAGAGATGGGTTTTGAAGTTACTGAATTACCGTGTTGGCTGGACTTGCAGCTTCGCCAGGTCCCTTTGGTGAAAGGGAACGAACAGACCAGGAAATGCTAATATCCAATTGCAACAACGCTGTCTGGAAAGATCGAGTGCTCCCCACCCCGAAACAAGGAACCTGAGCCCCTGGGGCTCCTCAGGTTCCTCGGGCTACACCTTGGTTTCCTCCTGACTAACTCTCATGGTTTCTTCTAGAATATTCAGGATCTGGATTCAGTTCAGTGAGGTCCACATGCAAAAATGCTGATGTGGAGTGGGGGAAATTAAGAATTATACTCAGAATGGCAAGTTGTATGTGGTGGCACACACCTTCAATCTCAGCCCACAGAAGTAGAGGCAGGCAAACCCCTGTGAATTCAAAGTCAACCTGGTTGACATAGCCAGGTCCAGTACAGCCAGGAGCTACCCAGTGAGATCCTTCCTCAAATATATGTATATATTTGTGTGTGTATGTATGTGTATTGTGTATATATGTATATAATACATATTATAACATATTTTTTTTCTAAGACTGCCAATGTACGGAGGAGCATATGGGATGCTGTCTCAGTCCAGGTGGGACCATGACCATGAGCTTGGCTGTTCATCAATAACGGTGTAGTAACAGGAGATTCCATGTTCAGGGTGTTCTCTCAGGCAGTTTGGCAGAAGCTCCGACACTCTGCAGAACTCACTAATGAGAACCAGAACCAAACGATGATCTGTGCTAATTGGCAAAAAGGGGGACTGGAAAATCCTTGGCACTGTGACATAAACAAAGCTCAAATAGCCAGAGCCATGGGTGGCTGCTGATGGGTCTGCCAGGCCGTGCCCATCAGGAGGTCACCCCCAACTCTGCCTCGCTGAGCGGACACCAGCAGTGACTGCCACACGCCTGGTACCTTTCTGCTTAAAGACTCGAGCTGTGTTAGCGTAATCCCTGGAAAGCAAGTGTCTGTAGGAGAGACATGAATGTGGTTGAGGTTGAGAGTGAACCCGTCTCTCACCGCCAGGCCTGGACACTGTGGAGGCCAGAGAGGCCAGAGGAGAGGGGACAGTGAATGGAAGCCCAGGCCAGGAGAGTTTCAGATTCTGGTGTCTTTGTGAAAGTGTCGTCAGCCAGCCTCGGAGAAGCCCTGCGTCATCAGGCCTGGGGAAGGAGTCTGCACCCCATGGAGGACTTGGTTGTCACCAGACACAGTGACCTGTGAGGGGTGACCCGGCCCAGGCAGTGGCAGACCCAGGAGGGACAGGGACAGCCTTTGAGCTGAGGCTGTCCAGTGTCACCCAGGATGTGATGACGTTGTCTCCAGCTTCTGTATCTGTGGCCTTCCCCTGGGTCACTATGCACACGGGAAGTGGGCGACTGGACGGTCCTCTGTGCTACTCTGTCCCTCCAGAGGACAGGACTAGGACTGTGCTGCAGGGCAGCCTGTCACCCAGGTGCTCAGACAACCCCCCCCCCCATGACCTCCTCTGCATGAGATCACAAACCTCAAGTTACTCTTGCAGTCAGCAGAAACAGTAACGATTGCTGGGGAGAGAAAACCCCCAGGTTTCCCAACCACAGGACTATGGCCTATTAGGGAGAGCCAAGAAGCCAGGCGTGAACACTGGGGAGGCAGAGGCAGGCGGATTTCTGAGTTCGAGGCCAGCCTGGTCTACAGAGTGAGTTCCAGGACAGCCAGGGCTACACAGAGAAACCCTGTCTCAAAAAACAAAACAAAACAAAACAAAAAAACTCAAGGCTATTTCTGTTGAACCAGTGTGGCTTTCACAACATCAGGAAGCCAAAAGATCACAAGCCAAGCCAGGGGAAACCGAGGGTCATCTATTAACAGCACCACACTAAGTGTCTATCTGAGTTATTTATCTCATTGCTGTGACCAACTGCCTGCCTGATTGATGCAACTTAAAGGAGAAAGGGTTTATTCCGGCTTGGTGGTAAAGTCATGAAGGCAAGAGTTCGAGGCTGGTCACATGACACTCATGGTCAGCTGGTCACGTGACACCTACTGTCAGCTGGTCACATGACACTCATGGTCAGCTGGTTATGTGACACCCACAGTCAGCTGGTCACATGACACTCATGGTCAGCTGGTTATGTGACACCCACAGTCATGTGGTCACATGAAACTCATGGTCAGCTGGTCACATGACACTCAAGGTCAGCTGGTCACATGACACCCACAGTCAGCTGGTCACATGACACTCCCAGTTAGCAGACAAGGGTGAATCCTGGTACTCAGCTCATTTCTCCGTTTTCTTCAGCCTAGGACCCCATTCATGGATTGGTGCCATCCGTATTCAGGGTGGGTCTTCCCTTCTCTGTTAAAACTTGTTGGGAACAGAATCGCCATGTCGATGGACCTCTGGGGGTGTCTTCGAGGCTAATGTCAGGCAAGCCGATAAGTCTTACCATAACAGAGTCTAGCAAAACGGAAGTCACAAGTGACCCTCTGGGTGAATGAATGGACCTGTGAGTGAGACAAGGATGCAGCTATGGATTCAGCGTCAGCAGGATCCTCAGGTGCCATGGGAGTCTTGCCTGCTGGAATGTCCTCCTGGTGGCCAGGAACTAGCAGGCATGTGTCAGCAAGAGGAAGGGGGACTTGCTTGGATTTTGAAAGTAGCCTCAGACCAAGCTGCATGAGACAGAGACCCACGAGCATTGCACAGCTGGCTGTACAGCAAGCCAAGCTCTGCCTCCATCACTCCGTGGAGTCCTGTGTCTATCCTCCACACATGGAGTCTCCTCCACGGAACAGAGACTTCAGTTCTATGTCAATCCCGAGAACCAGGGTCCTCAGCACGTGCATCCAATCAGCCTGAGTCCAAGGAAGCATCAAGGAACTGCAGCACACCACCAGAAGAGTTTTTGGTGTGTTTCTCTCTACGGAGTCCCGACAAATGGAGCTCAACTACCCAATGTAAGGCAGACTGACACATGTGGGTCGTTAGCAAAGAATCCTTCAGCACGTGTCCTTTCACTTGCTTGCTTTAGCAGGACATCCTCTCTGGGTCTGCTTCTCCTTCATGAGTCGGCCTTAGCCTTTCACATCTGTATCCACTCTGACACTCCTTCACATGTCTGCCCCAGCAAGACACCATCCAACCGACTTTCCAAAGAACCCTCAGGTTTCCACTTCACGGACGCTCCCCTCACCCCCGTGGCTCTATGCCACACCGGGCTTGACCAAACTACTTGCCGCCAGGTGTAGACTGGAACGTGCTTCCTAAAAAATATTGATTTCTTCAAATCTTGTACATGGGTGTTTTCTCTACCTGTATGTGTGCACACTGTGCACATGTACTGCTTGTGAAGGTCAGAAGAGGGCATCAGACCCACTGGAACTGGAGTTACAGATGGTTGTGAGCCACCAGGTGGGTGCTGGGACCGGAACCAGGGTCCTCTGCAAGAGCACAGCCACAGGTCTATGAGACCCCCTCCCGTCCCCAACTCTTCCTTCACTCTGCCCCAAAGGTATTGCTCTCTGCTATAACTCTATTTGAGAACAAGGTCTGGTGAACTCCCAGAGACCCTGCCTGGAAACTGACGCCCTGGGAGCTAGTGGCTCCTCCTCTGTGAGAACAGAGACTTCAGTTCCATGTCAATCCCGAGACCAGGGTCCTGAACTTCAGGCAGCAGCTGTTGATTACTAACATAATCGTGTTTCCTTGTTCTGAGGCAGTTTTTCCTGTGTCTTAGAAATTGGCTGTCATGGCCGGAGATTGAATTCTCAGTAATTTTTTCATTAAAATTAATGAAAATATTTCTTCCTTAATGGCTTTTCATTTAGGGGCAGGACTTTCAGGGATTAATGGGCTTGCCGAGTGGGGAACAGGTACGGACTCAGGCTTTATTGAGCATGCCCTTCCTGCAGCTCCTTGGACGAAGCTCTGTCTGCGGCAGACCGGCCTGACCGACCCCTGATGTCAGGAGGAGATTTGTGCGTTTCTATCGCCCTCCCCATGGGACCCCTCAGGAAAGAGGTAAGCAGGCCCTGGTCCAATCAATCCGCACTTGGTAGGGTGGGGTGTTCTCTTTAGAATGTCCCCTCCCCCAGGGAGCTCTGACATAGAACTGCATTACCCTGCCCACACCGAGACACTGGGCCCTCAGGCCTCTCACTGCAGCCTACTCTGTCTTCTGATTTCAGACCACAGGCACCGGCTTTCTCACATCTGCAGGACTAAGGAGTCCTGACATAGGGAAGGGCCGAGGCTGGAAACCTCACGAGAGGCCCGGGGTTAGGAAGGAAAGCAAGACCCAGGGTGGGGCTGGAGCAGCCTGAGTTGTGGAGGGGCTTCTGGCTGTGTTGGGGTGGGTCCCCACATGCCGGCGGAAAGTCAGATGGAGTAGGTAGCTCAGGGTAGGGATGGGATCTGGGTGGAGTGAGAGCAGATGAGATTAGGCTGGGGGGATGGAGCTGGTGTGTTAATCCAATGGGCTCTAAAGTTGTCTCCATCCCAGCGTCTCTTTTACACTGGCTGGTGACACTGTAAACCCTGTATTAAGCAAATCTGAAGTCAAAATCATATCTGAGGGGAGGGGGTGTGAGTTTAGTGGCTCGAGTCGATGAAAAGCTTCAGGTACGGCTGGATCCAGGTGTCTACCGCAATCCTCCCTTGGCTAGCTTCACTCTTAGGCTGGCAAGAGATGGCTCCGGGCAGATCCAGGGATTCTTTCTATGAGTGGCAAAGCCGCTACAGAAAGACAGACCCCTCCCACACAACATGTAGATGAACCTGGTCTGAGGCCAGATGTCCGTAGGGAGGCAAGAGTAAGGCCGACACCACTGGCTCGATACACTGAGAAGAAGAAAGCTGAGTCACCAAGGAATGCCTGTTCGCAGTGTGAGGACAAAAGGTGGGGCCTACCCCAAAGCAAGATGAATGAGTGAGTGAAGAGAGCTAAGCTCCTTGAGAGGCTGAGAGAAGAGCATCCCGCCCAGGGACTTTTAATAATCATGGCGGTGAGGGTCTCGGGGAGGAGCTGTGAACTGTCAGAAGCCGCTGGGAGCTGCAGAGCAGTGGCTTGGTGGAGACCAGGCTGCAAAGAGCGGGAGCCCTGTGACAGACACAGCCGACCCTCTCCAGGAAAGAGCCGGAGCACTCAGAAGAAGAAGAGGGAGCTAAGATGCTTATCTGCAGGCCCTCCGGTGCCGTTGTCCCCAGTTCCTGGCCTGGACAGACATTAATCTCTGGGACTTGGTAAGTCATGACAACTAGAAAGTGTGGTAGGTGGGGCCCTTTTCCAGGAGCCCCACCTTGAGCTGCCTGGTGCATCCGCAGAACAGGAGCGCGGGGAGAGGCAGCCAGCTATGGGGAACCAACTCTGGTCCCAGCATCCTCAGCTCGTCCCTGGGCTAGCTGTCTCCACGGTCACCTGTGGCCATCTCTGCTGTGGTCCTGCATGACTGTGCAATCCTGTCCAGTCTGTCCCTCCCAGGGCTACAGTCAGTGTCTCTATAGCGGACAGATCACAGTGTGTGTGCTCCAGAATGGCTGCATAATATCCCCAGAGCTTCTCCGAGTCAGAGTCCCTCTGTGCACCGAGTGTGCACACATGTGAACGCACCCGACTGTGCGTGGCCCTGTGAGAGTTCTTGTGTGGCTGTGTGCATTTGTAGACTGCACACACAGGTATGCATCTGGCTTTCCTGTTTGTTTCCCAGGTTAGTCACATAGGCTCCTGGCCTGCAGGAGTGGCTCGAGGGAGCCTAGGGTGGGGGAGCCTCGGAGGGCCTGGCTCCGCCCCTGCCTTTGCCGACAGGTGTTGGCAGTTTCTCTAACTGTGATAATGTGCTAACATGGAAGAGTAGGGGGGTTGCTAATTCCTTCTCAGTTTGTTGAATCCACCAATCCCTCGCAGCCTTAGGGGCTGAGAGAGGGTGATTAAAAGACACTTCAGTGCGCTGGTTATTGCCAATTAACAGACTGCAATATAAACAATTAATAAAGGCACGGTGGGAGGTACAGGGAGGGGGTGCCATCTCCCACAGGGCGCACTGACTGGCTCCTAGGACAGCCTGCAGGGTGGTGGTCAGAAGGAGTGGACGCCAGAGAGACATAAAGGGTGAGAGCTGGGGATCACCCCGGTGCAGAGCCATGGGGGTTGGGGAGGAGGAGGCTGTACTTGTCCTATAGATGTCACTGAGGCTGCACCAGACCCCTGGCGAGCTCTCTTTGCCCCGTCGCCTGGGCCCTTGGGCAGAGAGCAGCTCAGCCTGATGAGTGTCCACCAATGTGAGGCTCGCAGGTAGGTCTTCACGATGGGTCCCTCTTAGGACACATACTGTGACACACTTTCTTTGCCAGGCGTCCGCCCTCGCCACCCACCGTGGTCCCTGTGACTTGTATTCCCCCACCAAAGGGTGCTGCAGCTGCCTGGAGTAACAGCGTCTGTTGAGAGCACCTCCCTGGGACTAGAAAGCGCCACTGTGGCCCACACACGGGTCAGATGTTGCTGAGACCAAATCTCATGAAACCCTCAGGTGATCTTAGCAAGAGGCTCGCTGTAAAGAGACCCTGCCAGGAAGGGTTTGAGAAGTTTCTGAGGGCAGCAAGCTGGTGCTGGACCACCTACCCTTGACCCTAAAACCTCCCAGGGCCACCATGCTCCAGGTGGGAGTCCTCGGTCTCAGTCTGGGAGGGGACAGAGAGTGTGCCTGAGCCTGGACCATCCCAGCCTGCAGCCCCTCCAACCCCACGCTGCTGAGCAACTGTGGGAGCAACTGCAGACGCCTGGCATGAAATGAACATGGCCATGTGCCAATAAAACTTTATTTATGGCTCTGAGATCCAGATTCTGTACAGTTTCACATGTCACAGAAATGCTCAGTGGAACCCTCTGTCAACTGTGTACAAACATGGAAGCCATTCTCAGCTCAAGAACTGCTCACAACCGAGGAAGGGTTGGCCGTGGCCCGGGAGCATCGTTCAGATGTGGGATCTGGACCCGAGGAATCTGGGGCTTTGGAAGGGAATTCTCCTTGGACATGGCTTCTCCTGGAAGAAGAGTTCAAGTCCGCTCTGGAGTTCTGTGTTGGAGAGAGCCCAGATGGCCAGGCAATGTGGCCCCACAGGAGGAGGGGCAGCTGAGAGGCTGCGTAGAAGGCCCAGACTGTGCAAAAGAGCAGCACCTAGGACAGCTGGGACACTCACCTGGGATGTGGCTGACTGCCGCTTGAGACTTGTCCCCTTTAAAATTTTGTATTTTATGGGCCTGTGTATATAAGTAAGGGTGGTGTGAGTGTGTGAGTGTGTGTGTATGTGTGTGTGTGTATGTGTGTGTGTACGTGCGTGCATGTGTGTGTATATGTATATATGTGTGTGGGTGTGTATGTGTGTGTGTATGTGTGTGGGGTGTGTGTGTGGGGGTATATGTATGTGTGTGTATGTGTGTGTATATATATGTGTGTATATATGTGTGTGTGTATGTGTGTATGTGTGTGTGTGTGTGTGTGTGTGTGTGTGTGTGTGTGTGTGTAGAGATGTCATTCCTTAGCAGCTACTCACTTTAGGGTTTATTTGTTTGTGACAGGGTCTTTCAATGTAGTCCTGGCTAGCCTGGAACTCACTATGGTATTTTTGTGTTTTGTTTTGGTTGGTTTTATTGTTTTTGTTGTTGTTGTGGTTGGTTGGTTGGTTGGTTGGTTGGTTGGTTTTCAAGGCAGCGTTTCTCTGTGTAGCTCTGGCTGTCCTGGAACTTACTCTGTAGACCAGGCTGGCCTCGAACTCAGAGACTGCCTGCCTATCTGCTCTGGAGTTCTGGGCCACCTCTGTGGGCTAGAACTTACTAAGTAGAATAAGCTGGCCTTGAATTCACAGAGATCTGCCTGCGTCTGTCTCTCAAATAGAGAGAAAGGCATGCACCAACATCATCTTGGTGTGTGTTTGTTTTTCAGGTTGGGTTTCTCAGGGGCCTGGAATTAATTTCCAGCAAGCCCAGAGCACACCAGGCTCTCTGCCTCCTTGTTTTGCACTTGGGTCCATGCAGGGACAAAATTCAAGGGCCTGTGCTTTCATGGCAAACGTTCTAACAACCCTGGGATGTCTAAGCAAATGCAGGGGCCGGATGCAGGGAGGCTTGGAAGGTCTTTTTGCCCCAGTCAGACCTCAGTCAGCTTGCGCCTCCGACTGCGCTGGTGTTTGAGGCCAAAGCTCCTGGCGTGGCAGCTGTCTGTGGGACTGTCCCTGGAGGAGAGCAGTACAACCGTGGGTTGCCAAAGATGTTTCTGAGCCTCCTGGGAAGTGAGCACAGGGGAGGTGTGTGACTTTAACTTTTTCAAAGACAGGGTTTCTCTGTGTAGCCCTGGCTGTCCTGGAACTCACTCTGTAGACCAGGCTGGCCTCGAACTCAGAGATCCACCCGCCTCTGCCTCCCAAGTGCTGGGATTAAAGGCGTGGGCCACCACTGCCCAGCTTGTGATGGTTCTTAAATGCTTTAACCTCCCTTGTCGCTCACCACCCACCAGAGGTCTTGGAAAAGAACGGATATAGGGGGAGTGGACCTGTTTAGAAAGGTTCTTTGGAGCAACTCCCGTCTGTGTTGTCTGGAAATCGGCAGTTCAGTTCCTGGGTCAGCAGCGGCAGCTCAATCCACTCTCAAACACTCCAGGGACCCGCCAGTAGTCCAGTTCGGTAGCAGACACGAGTCAGCTGCAGTGGCACTCCTAAGCGGACAAAGCCAGGCCTCAGCCGGAGGGACCCAGAGGGACACCAGGAAAAGTGCCTCTCTCGGTGAGACCAACAGGCCTTGCACAGCTAGCTCTCTAAGTAAGCCAAGCTCGTCCTCCGTCACTGTCCATCAAGTCCTTTTTATACTCCCCAAACATCACGTGTCCTCCACGGGTTTTTGCCTCGGCCGGCGCACGCGTCCCTCTCAGCTGATATCACTCTGGCAATCAGCCCAAGTCCGAGGAAGCAGCAGGAAACTGCAGAATGCTGCCAGAAGTTTTTGGTGTGTTTCTCTCTTTGGAGTCTCGCAGTTCAGCTACAGGCGGACCAATAAGTGCGCGTTGTTCTCAAAGAATCCTTCATCACGTGTCCTCTCTCGTGCTTGCTTTAGCAGAACATCCTCTCTCCTGCGTCTGCTTCAGCTAAACATCCCTTCACGAGTCTGCCTCAGCCTTTCACATCTGTGTCCACTTCAGGAAAACACGCCTTCACGTGTTGGCTCCAGCAAGACACCCAACCAACACAACTGACTGTCCAAAGAACCCCGAAGTTTCCACTTCCGATGTCCGTGATGGCGGAGCCGAAAAAGAACTGTGTGAGGGGCTCCTTGACATCAGCATAGGGAGTCAGTAGCCGGGAGCAACAGCTTTGAAAACCCCAGCGAGCTGGGTCTGTCCTGCTGGGTGCTCCACAGTGGTCCATGCCCATCTCTTCCCAAGCCTCGGGCAAGGAGGAGTGCGACAGGAACCCGAGACTGAGGCCTGACTGCTAGGGAAAGGAGCGCCTGTTGTCCTCGATCAGATGTCCCTCCAGCAAGGAGTGGGCCCTCTGGGTCTTAAGGGGATGACACCCACATGCAGTTTCCCAAGCATCAGGTCCTCAGGTGATGTTGTCATCTTACAGGTAAAGAATCCTAGGTGCCAGGGATTAAGTGGCTCGGCACTAGATCCTCTCCCTGTCAGAGGCCTCAAACTTCCTTTGCAGGTCCCAAGCTATCCTCAGCTATGTTCAGCAGTGTCTGCTGGAGCAGACTTACATGGGATCTGAGGTGCTGCTGGGACCACAAGGTGTGGATTTGGCGGGGGAGGGGGGGCGGGGTTCTGCAGGGAGACATTCAGTGAGCCTCCACTTCATGCCAAGCGTCACACTGACCTGTGAGTCTCCACCCGTGAGAGGCCCAGATACCCAGGGAGTAATAAGGGGAGCTGAGGACCAGTGCCGGGACTGAGTCCAGCCTGGCCTGCTCTCCCTGGCCAAGGCTACCCCATAGCACCCTGGGTAGAAGGGTGTGAGGGACAGGGAGAGTGACTGGAAAGAGGGCAAAGACTGGGCTGCTGCCACAGAAGACAGAAAGCTGAGAAAAGCAAGACGACAGCCATGTCAGCCCCATGCTGACCGCTGTCCGACGCTGCTTCCTGGTACCATCACGGCCATCGATGCCTCCGGATCCTGAGGTCCTCGAGAACACCCCCTTTTAGAAGCACCCTCTTTATTAAGATCAGTCAGCGTTCAGGAAATACAAGAAGGCAGGCTGGCAAACCCTGTTACCAAGGAAGCAGGGAGCTAGCAACTGGCACTCAAGTGGCCACAGGGCACACACCTGGGCCTGCACAGCCAAGCCTGGGCAGGAAGGGATCGCAGTTGGCTGGCAGTCTCTCTGCTACCACACTGCCTCAGAAGCCCATCAACCCCACTGGCCTCAAACAGAGGACCTAGGACCGGAGCTGTCCGGGGCTCAGGAATGCCATTGCTGTCATCTCTGCTAAGATCGATCACTTGGGATCTTGTCATGTTGGAGCCCCACCGGCTCACTCGTGCCTCTGTGTGCACACCCACATAGATATGCAGACGGGTCCACGTATGTCTGCATGTCCGTGCACATTAGTGAGTGCACACATGTGTACCTGTGCACGGGTGCTCATGTGTGGTGAGTGTGGGTGTATGCCTGCTGTGGGTTCACACCTGAGTGTGTGGGTGTGAGTGTGTGTGTGCATACTTGGGTGACATGTCTGTAGAGAGACGAAGTTGTGGGTACTGCTTGTCTTCTTGCCCCTGCCCTGGAACTGGCTGGGTGAGGAAGCTGCACCCACCTCCCCTGGGAGGACTTCTCCCAAAGGTGCTGACAAGCTGGGAGGGAACTAGCAGTTCATTTAAATGCAAATGACTGAAATCCAACTTTCTTTATCAAAATGCAAATGGTGCTTCAGTCCCTGGCACCTTCTGAGCACCCAAGTCAGGGTGCACCACCCGGAACCGGAACCGGAACCGGAACCGAATCGAGACCGGAGGCAGCCGGAGCACCCACAGGGTGAAGAGTCCCCCTCAAAGACCTTGAAAAGAAAGGCGACCAGAGATGGCAGTGAGACCCTGAGACAGGAACTGGTGTGGGAGGGGAGCATGACCCCGACAAAGTTGGAAGTGCCAGGCTATCTGGGCTCTCTGCTCGGCTCGGGTGAGGCAGCGTGGTGCCCTCCGCTCTCTCTGGCTTGAGGGAGCCCAGCTTCAGCAACCCAACCCTCCGCAGGGCTCAGGCCAGGCGCCCGTCAGCTCCACTGAGAGACCATGAACGGCAGCAGGCCATGTGCTCTTCCCTAAAGCCAAATGCCCCGGTGTGGGGCCACATCATGTACTGGAAGGGTAGCTTTCTTCACGTGGCTACTATGAACAACAAACAGACTTTTTCCAATCTATTCAGTGGCAGAGGGGACCTCTGCGAAATCGACTCTACCAGTCGAGCCCTGGGGGCGGGGCTAAGGCCCCAGGATCCTCCCAGCGGCTCTGCGTCTTGCTCTCACCTCTTACTCTCATTCCTGCTTCCATGTCTTGGGGCTTCGCTCACCCCACCCCTTTCTCCACTACCCCACACCCAAATATCCCTCTTCTGTGGATCCCCCCAGCTGGTTTCTTGGAGCCAGGCTGCTGCTGCTGGAAGGGAGCTCCGGAAGGGTGGTGGGCCAGGCTCCCGCGCTGGGAGGGGGCGGCACGTGCCCGGCGCCTGAGCTCGGGGGAGGGTCGCGCAGCTTCGCTTCCATCTGCCTCGCTCCTAATATAGGTTGCAGCAGCCACAAGGAGGAGCCCCAGCGGGGGAAGCGGAGGCAGCTCAGAGTGGAGGTGACGAGGCTGCCTGCGTTCTTCCACACCGTCTGTCTGTCACCCCGGGGCGGGTGGCATCCCCGAAGCTGTGCGGCTGAGGTACAAGAGGTCACCTTGACGTGCCTGGGGGTCTCCATACCTTGGCTAGCTATGTGTGGCCTCTCCAGCGCAAGTTGGTGGCCAGGGCTCGAGCCCCACTAAATCACCTACCGGAGGGGTTCATTTTTGTAACACCCACAGACCACTCAGCCAGAGCACAGCCCCCGGGGGGGTCCTAGCTACAGTTCCCCCCCCCCGGGTTCTGCACTGCTCCCTGCGGGTATGTGTGGGGAGCTCCTAGCTCTCTACCTGGGCGCCCTGGAAGGAGGACACACTGGGCCAAACTTCAGGTTGCCTGTGTTGCTCTAGCCGATTTAGAACCTAGTATCCACTCCATCCAGAAAATGGGGTGCCTCCACTATCAGAGCTGAGCCTCCCTCATCAGACCAGGTCATGGGAGGCTGCGCCTCTCCCCTCGTGTGTGATCTCGCTGGGAGCTCTGTGACGGGAGCGTCTAGAAAGATCTTCCCAGATGGACCCTGGGTTGTACAACAAGAGTAAACACAGGCGAGCTGCTGGGCCCTGCACCGAGGCACCGCTCTGTCCAGACAACACTCTGAGCCATGAGTCCCCTGCCTGGCCACTGGGCTGAGGGACTGGGCACTGCACAGGAACCTCCCCCACCCTAGGTTCTGTGGGAGAGAAGGTAGAGCACCGGGGGGCAAGCAGATGGCTCCCTGTGGTCCTTTCCTAAGTCTGGGGGACTGGACGGGATAGGGTGACAGATCTCCTTTGGTTCGGTGGTCCTTGGCACCGACCTATGGAAACAGTTCTTTCCTGCCCCAAAGGATCCCAATAGCACACATGGGCACTCAGAAGGAAGCAATCAGGAGGAGGCAATCGAGAGTTTTATTTTTGAGACATGCCTTCATGTAGCCCAGGCTGGCTCCATATAGCCCAGGCTAGCCTCAGACTCACTCTGTCCCTGAGTACAATCTTGAACTTCTGACAGTCCAGGCTGCTCTTCTCGAGTGTTAGGATTACCGGTGTTTGTGGTGCTGGGTGCTGAAGCTCAGGCTCTGTACCAACTTTGTCCCAGGCAGTCTCACAACCCCAGCCCTCGGGAGACACCTTCTCCACAAGGCAGCCAACAGCGCGTGAGTAGCATCAGTCACACAGAGAGGCGAGAGCATAGTTGCCACTGAGCATAGTCTATGAGCCCACTCCATAGACGGGGCAGCCTCAGTCAGTCAGGATGGCGACTCTACGAAATCTCCAGCTAAGAAGATGGACAGCCTCTGCTCCTGCCACAGCACGGTGTCCCTGGGACTTAGTCATCCTTCAGTGGGGAGGAGCAGGGGCTGTTACCCCTCAATTGCTGCGATCAGACACCACGGCCAGCTTATGAAAGAAAGAACTTACTGGGGGCTTATAGTTACAGACCTGTAGCCCAGGCTGGCTTCACGTAGCCCGGGCTAGCCTCAGACTTACTCTGTGCCTGAATGTGATCTTGAACTTCTGATACTCTGGGCTGCTCTTCTCGAGTGTGGCGCTGGGTTGTTGAAGTTCAGGCTTCATGACCACGGTGGTTGGGAGCCTAGTAGCAGACAGACTGGTGTGGCTCTGGAACAGTCGCTGGAGCTCCCTTCTTAAGACAAACTATGGGGCAGAGAGAGCTAAATGGGCATAGTGTGGGCTTTTGAAACCCCAGGTCTCACCCCCAGGGACACACCTCCTCCAACAAGGCCACACCCCCTAATCCTTCCCAAACAGTTCAACTAACTAGCAACCAGGCGTCCGGACATAGGAGCCCACTGGGGCCACACTCCAACCACTTTTCTTGGTTTATGTGCAAGCCCAGTGTGCACACCCACCAAGTTGCTTATGAAGCAATCCCTGAGCCTAGTGAGTGAGTGAGACACAGGACGCAAGCAATTTGCCACAGTCCCTCAGCACACCAGCAGTGGGCTAAGCTCAGACCCACAGTTCCTCAGGACACAGGTGTTTGGGCTAGCCTCAGACCCACAGTTCCTCAGGACACAGGTGTTTGGGCTAGCCTCAGACCCAAAGTTCCCTCAGGACACAGGTGGTTGGGCTAAGCTCAGGAAAGAATGCTGGCTGCATTACTAACTGCCCTTCTGCCCTGGTGGGGCCGTGCCAGCTACAGCCGAAGGAAGCTCCTAGACTCCCGGCCAACTGAAGGGGTGAGCCAGGGCTCCAGAGAAGCAGGGGAAGACAGTTGTCCCTCCTGAGCTGACCATGAGTCTAGGAGCTAAGCCTGACCCACCTGCACGAGAGGATGGGGTGAGCACAGGTGGAGACAGACTTAGGGACAGAGCAGTCCCCTGGGCCTCTGGGAAGCGAGTGCACTATGCTGTTAAACAGGAGGACGGGGTCCACTTGCCTCCTGCACCAGCCAGCATTAAACCAGCCTTATGAAGGTTTCAAAGGGACGAGGAACTCTGCAGGCCTTGCTTGGCCCAAGTCAGTTTATCACAGGCTGATCAGCTGCTTGTTCCAGGAGATGCCCCTCCGCTGCCTGGCAGCAGATCTTCCCCAAGGCTACCCCCACCTCTCTTCTCAGATGCTGAGCAGCGAGGCGGCCCAAATGCCGGGCCGCTTGCTCACGCCTCAACCCGCCAACCAGCCCAACATCTGGCTGACAGAGGGCACGGCTCACCCCCGATGCAGCTCCTTCTGCACAAATATGCTCTTAATATTCAATTAGTATTTATCCACCGCGAACAACAATTATGCCGTTGACTCTCAATGAAGCGCCTGGTTAATTAATGAGCGCGCTCTTTAACATGCTGGCAGGATCTCTCTGAAAAGCGAGGACTGGAATAATGGCTAGGGGGTGCCAGCATGAGCCAGCTGCGGGAATGGGGTGCCCCTGGGGATCCCCGGGCTCCAGATGTGGGTCAGGCTGAGCACGCACCTCACGAGATGTCTACTACAATGGAAAGACACTAGCTGGGACTTCTAGCAAGTCCTTTAACCAGACTCACAAGCTCTCTCTCCAAAGGGGCACCAAGGTCACCTAGCACGGGCCTCTAGGCGACGCATTTGCACAGCTCCCTCTGGAGCTACCCGTTGGCTCCATATGGCTTGTCCCACACAGCAGCTGCCTCAGCTCTCACACCCCTCCGTCTGCCTCCTGCCTTTCTCCCAACTGCTGAGCCCTACCTTCCTGCTCCTGCCCCTCGGATACCGTCCCCCAGCAGCTCTGCCTGGCCTGGCTCTGGTTCTCAGGCCTCTGCAGACCCTCCAGGCCAGCAGCAGATCCCCCACAGCCTGCCTCCCAGCTTCCACCACCCTCAGACCTCGAGGAAAGTGAAGGGCACGGCAGCCCTGCCGCCTTCTGGACTTCGACTTTTCTCTGTGACCCTAGGCAGTTACTCCACGTCGGATGCCTCAATTTCCCTGCTGGGCGTTAGGAGAGTGGCTATGTGATTAACAGATTCAAAGTACGGCATACACTTGGTGTCGGTTTTCTCTCGTATTGCAGCCCAGAGCTACAGCCTACTGTGTGCGTGTGTCCCTACTGTGCGCTCATGCGTGTGTGGGGGGGGGAGGGCAGGTTCTTGCTGTCTTGTTGCCCCACTTTCCCTGTGAGCAAATGGAGCAGGGCAGGCAGACAGGGAGTACGGAAACCCCTCTGGTACTAACTGAATGAGGACGCTCCAGGATCAGCTTCGGGAAGGCCGGTTAATTTTATTCAGGGTGAACAATGCTCATATAAAACTTTGGGCAGGGGGTAGGAATATCCAGGGTGGGCAAAGCTCACTGGCAGAAGGCTAAGGTTCCGGGATGCCTCATGAGCCTGGGGCGGCATACCCAGGAATCTCAGGGGCTTGCTGAGTGGCTTTCTGATCAGGAGAAGGGGGGTTGGAGCTGTGATTTTTCCTAAGGGCACGGTGACATTCCTCAAGAAAGGAGTGTGAGGTCCAGGATCCCCCAGGTAGAGAAGAGGAAGTCCTGCTGACAGAGGGAGTCCACCATATGTCAGGCTTCCACCTCAGGAGCAGAGTTTCCCAATACCCCCCACTATCGTCATGGCTCTCCCCGGGTCTCCACCACCAGAGTCCCACTGCTGCCATTGGCAGGGGGACGGATGGTAAAGAAGCTCAGCCACTGCTTAAGGCCCTGCTTGAAACAGTTCCCATGTCCCTGCCCAGCTCTCACAGGTGACAAGGGGACTACACACACACACACACACACACACACATGCACACACGCACACACACATGCACACATGCACTCATACATGTGCACACACGCATACACACATACACACATGCATTCACACACACATACACGCGCGCACACACACATGCACACGCACACACATGCACACATGCACTCATACATGCGTGCACACACATGCACGAACACATACACACACACACACACACACACATGTACTCAGACACACACTCACGCACTCACACACACATACACACATACACACACATGCACGCACACACACGCACACACATGCATTCACACACGCATGCACACACGCACACACACACACACACACACACACACATGAACACTTAGCCATGAGGCAGGCCAGGAGATGGCGGCCAGTCAGACACCTAGGAAGGAGAAGTGAGAGCCACGGTGGGCGGAGAGCAACCTGTCCTTAGGAGGTCACTACGAAGAGCAAATGACAATACGAGACCCTGTGCAAGAGGCCTGTGGAAAAAGCCACCGCACCGTCGTTAGGATTGTGTGTTAAGGGATTGCTAGGGTTGGGGGCTAGTTAGTATTAGAGTTTAACACTAGAGTTGGGGTTTAAGTTAGGACTTAAGAGTAGGGTTAGGACTGGGTTAGTGGTGAGAGCCAGGCAAGGTTAGGGTCTTAGCTTAGGGTTAGGAGGTGGACATGGGCTGGGAGCTGACTCTGAGCCAGGGTTAGTGGCTCCAGGCTGCATTCGGGCTTAAAGGTAGGTGGGATCTATAATAGTCTTAGAGTTAGGATTTAGGGTTCGAGTTAGCATTCTGCGTAAGTTGTAAGGGTACGGTGTGGTTTGGGTTAGGGTCAGAGTTCATGGCTCTGGGGGAGGCTTCTTCATCTCGCTTCCTGTGACTGGGATACACTGACAAAAGCAACTGAAGAGGAAACGAGCCTGTTTGTGTCCCACGGTCAGCAAGGGGAGGTCAGAGGGGCAGGGACTTGAGGCAGCTGACCGCATTACACACACCCACAGTCCAGAGAGCAATGAATGCAAGCAAGCCTGTGTTCAGCTAGCTGTGTCCACTGTGTTTATAGTCCAAGATGCCCTTCTCTAGGGAATGGCACTGCCCACACTGGGTGGATCCTCTCACCTTAATTCACAGAATCAAGACAACGACGCCCACTCCTGGTTTCGACAATTCCTCAGAGGAAGAACCACCTCTGGGGGGGGAGGGATTCTAGATTGTCTTTGGGTCACAATTAAAACCATCACAAGGCTAGAGGTCACATTAGTGCTGGGATGTTAGGGTTAGGATTTAAAGTTAAGGTTGGGGTTGGGGTATGGTTTAGGAACACCTGAGCAACCGCTTAGAAGTTCCTGGGCCTCCATCAGTCTGTGAACGGTCATGGGCATCTTGAATCAAATCCAGAGAGCACAGACCCTGCTAACCCTCCCCCAGGAGGCGGGGAGGGGTGCTCTATGAAGTCCCATGGGTCTCTGAAGAGTCCCCCCACTTGCTTCTTCATGTACTGAAAAGAACTTAGGCACCAAGTTAAGCCCTGAACTCTCACATTGGCATAGAACACCCCACTTATTGACGCTGACTAGAACTCTCGGGTCCTCTGGATCCAGCAGGGCTAACCAGATTCTGCTTGCCACCCTAGAGCCAAGGCATGGCTTCTCCGCAGTGAGGCACCTCCCTTGCTCTTCCCTCCACTCCCCCCCCCCCCCCCCCCCCGCATCCCTGTACCCTAACATACCCCCCTACTCGTCTTGCCTCTGTGACTCTGCCTTCAGTCAGCCTCACCAAGGCCGCTTGGCCACAGGGGCTGAAGTGGGGCTGGACCCACGACCTTGGAGACAGCAAGTCCTGGGGCATCTCTGCGTTTTAGGTCGGGGCTGCTTCCAGGTCTGAGGAAGTACCTGAACTCCCTGGCCTAGAGTCCTCTGCCAGTCCTCTGTGGATTGGAAAGCCAACGCCCCTCCCTCGTGATTTGGTGTGTGGTGCTGAGCTCTGCTGAGGGCACCTTGTGACCCTTCATAATGTCCTACGAGGGGTCAGTTAAGACGGCCCAGCAGGCAAAGGGGCTCGCTACCAATCCTGAGGACTTGAGTTGGATCCCTGGGATTCATAGGATAGGAGAAAACCAAGTCCTCCAACTTGTCCTCTGACTCCCACACGTATGCCATGGCGCACGCAACAAACAAACAGATAAATACATATAAAAAGAAATTTCAATTCCCCTGTGTGACATCACCCTGCCCATTCCTCTCCTAAAGCTGCCCAGACCCCTCACCTCCCCACCCCACACCCCAGCAGAATACCACCCCCATCCCTCCCTAGGTGGTCCATTCGCAGTCCCACCTCTCCCTCCCCACCTCTATCCCACCGGTCCCTCCCCCAGCCTGCTGATGGTGACATCCTGCAGTTGCTCTGGCTGGTCTCAGGCTCCCTCCTGGCTCTCCCCTGCACACCAGCTGCCTGAGATCTTTCTCAATTACAAATCGGATCATGTCTGCGTGCCACACTTCAGGGGCTCCCTGTGGCTTAAGTCGCAAGTCCCTGCCCTGCTGCCCCAAGCATAAAGTGCTTCCCAAGTCAGACCTCCCTGGGGCTGATATTATCTACAAGGGCTTTCCTGCACAGCTAATCCCTCCGCTGCTGTGTCCCTGGAAAGAGATCCTTAGCGGCTCTCCACAGCTTCGGCCTCCCCATCCCCACGCCTGGATTCTCCTAGACTTCGAGCAGTAATTCCCAGCGGCCCTTCCCCAAGCCTGCCAATGGGCCCCCAACCTGAGAGTCTCCATGTCTGTCTCCTAGTATCCCCAGCTTAGGACACTGTGATTCCAGGGTACCAGGGATATGCTGAACCCTAGGGACACCAAAATCATGTCCTCCCTTTAGACCTCAGCCTTGTGGCTAAACCGTGTATGCTCCGCCCCGACGTCTCCACCTCTGGGGAGATAGATGACTCAGCAGTTGTGATCACTGGCTGCTCTTCCAGAGGACTCAAGATCCCCAGCAGCCGCATGGATGCTTGTAAACCATCCGTAACTGCAGTCCCCAGGGTTCTAGCGCCCTCTTCTGGCCTCCTCGGGCAGTGCATACACACGGCGCACAGCTATACATGCAAAACACCCATACTCTAAATAAATAAATACTAGAAAATTAAAATAAAAAGTAAATCTTAGGCGGAGAAAGAAGACAAGCTGAAGCAGGCTTGGGACAGTGCTGGCAAGGGCCTGGCCCTCAGGAGAGTCTCTTGGTTGGAGAGGCAGGGGGTGAAGTAGCTGCTGCTGCCTGTAGGTCCGGAGGGGGGGTGATCTGGTACCAGAGGGAAGGGTTGTGAGTAGAGGGAAAAGGGGTAACCCAGCAGGGCCAGCGAGGGTGGAGTGCAGATGGAGTGGGGGTGTGGGACGCAGAGAGACAACGCGAGCAGCGACAGACCCTGCTAGCCTGTGCCGCTTTGCCTATGCCAGGGTGAAGTCTGCCGCCTCTCCCACTCTCCCATTGGGACGTCTGGGAATCGGAGCTGCCTCATCCTGGGCAGTCACCAGCCAGGAGTGGCCCAAGGCCATGACTGCAATTTAAAATGGCCTTCAATAAAATAGTACAATAAAGCCCTACTGCAGAGCAGTGCAGACAGGCAGACGTTTCCCTCGAAGAGACAGAATCTGGGGGTGGGGACAGCACAGCATGGAGGGTGAGGATAAAAGCCTGGCTGGCCAGGGCAGAAGCCTGGGTGATGCCGGAATGGTTGGTCCACAGACGTCAGAGGAGAACCAGGCTACCTGGGGTCGGAGGTGGGGATGTACAGGCCCACCTGTGCTGAGCTCACCTTGGAGGGAGTTAACAGCCATGCTGTCTGGAGGATGACGGAACGGTTTATGTTGATAACTTACTCTGAACGGGCCAGGTAGAAGTCTTCGGTAGCCACTTTGTGCAGGCGAAATGTTTCCCTCTAAGAGCAGGGCGGGGCTGTTCGAGCTCCTTCCTCTCGACATACCCAACAGGGAATGGTAGCCTGGCCACTAACACAGGAGAACGGTCTGCTTACATGATTATTTAGATCCTGAGCATATAACCTTCCTCTAAGAGCCCCGCACAGCGGTAAGGGGTGAGCAAGGTCGGTCACAGAAGATAGGTCAACACACAGAAATCCACCCACGGCCACAGACAGGCATGTGCCCGGAGATGGAGACTTCTAAAGCAATATTGGATCGTGCTGCGTGTCTTAAATTCTGGCACTCAGGGGGCAGAGGCAGGCCGGCAGATCTCTGTGAGTTCAAGGCCCGCTTTACACGGTAAGTTCCAAGCCATCCAGAGCTACCCAGAGACACCCTGTTTCAATAAAATAAAATGAACACTGGAGTAAGAAACCAAAGACTCAAATAGAGACACAGAGCATGCCCCCAGATTGGAAAGACCCAAACATACGGAGAGGCTCGGCACAGGCACGGTGTGGGAGACTTGACCCACTACCAACCTAAGTCCAGCAGGCCCTTGTGTGGATGCAATGCGATTCTCGAATCTGTGTGAGGAATGACGGGATAAGATCATCAAGAACACTTCTGTAAAAGGAGAGGTTATTTGAGCGTGGTAGCACAGGCCTGTCTATCTAGCACCCAGGATGCTGAGGCAGGAGGATCATCACGAGTTCCAGGCCAACTAAAGAATGACACCCTGTCTCAAAAACAGGCTGACAAATTAAATTTGAAGGATTCACTGTATCCAATTCTTTCTTTCTTTATTTTATCATTTATTTTATGTGTATGAGTACACTGTAGCTATACAGATGGCCGTGAGCCATCATGTGTGTAGCTGCTGGGAATCGAACTCACCTCTGCTGGCCTGCTCGCTCGGGCCCGCTCGCTCCCTGTGTAATTCACTGTAGCTGTCTTCAGACGCGCCAGAAGAGGGCATCAGATCACGTTACGGGTGGTTGCGAGGCACCATGTGGTTGCTGGGATCTGAACTCAGGACCTTTGGAAGAGCAATCAGTGCTCTTACCCTCTGAGCCATCTCGCCAACCCCCCCCACCCCCGTGGTATCCAATTCTAAGATGGCATAAGCACACACACACACACACACACACACACACACACACACCAGCAAAGAGACAGACATCAGGCCTGAGGGGCAGAACAAAAGGCCAGAAATAGACTCTCCCTGGAGCACACTCTGCCCATTGTCCTTTGACAAAGTACAGCAGGGGCTGACAGAAAAAGGTTCATCTTCCCCAAAAATGGTCTTGTATGGGAAGGTTAACCTCAGCCTGTACCCCACACCAGGCACAGACTGGCTCACTGGAAATCCGTGGGTCTAGCGCTGTAAAATTCGGGCCAGGAAAACGGCTCAGCAGGTAGAGGTGTTTGCTGCTGCCAGGCTGCCAGCCTGAGTTCAACCCCCGGACCTGTGTGGTGGAATAAAAGAGCCAAGCCCCTCCGGTTATCCTCTGGCCCCCACACGCTCACCGTGGTACACGTACAAATAGATAAATAATGTCATTTTTAAAAATTGGAAATGTCTGGTGCTGGAGCTGGCTCAAAAGTGAACCGTTCACACATGACTGGTAGAAAGCAAACGCCCAGACCCTGGGGTGGTATCCTGGTTTCCTTTCCTCTCTTTCTTCCACTAGTTATTTACTTTTAATAGTTAGTTAGTTAGTTAGTTAGTTAGCCAGTTAGTTAGCTAGCTAGTTAGTTAGTTAGCTAGTTAGTTAGCTAGTTAGTTAGCTAGTTAGCTAGTTAGTTGAGACAGGCTCTCTCTCATGCTGTAGCCTGTGCTGACCTGGAACTCATATAGACCAGGCTGGCTGTGAACTCACAGAGATCCACCTGCCTCTGCTTCCTGAGTGCTGGGACAACAGGGGTATGCCACCATGCCCAGCTCCAATTTCCTATAAAGTGGAATGTATGTACCTGCAACTCCTGTCCAGGTGTTGACCCCGGAGGAAAGAGAATGTGTGTTCTGTGTGGTGGGAGGAGAAAAAAAAACCTACAGACAAAGATGGCGACCGCAGCTCTACTCACGATCGGCCACACGGGGGGGGGGGGGGGGGGGAACCAGCCTGAAGCACTTGCTGCGGAATACTGCTTAGGCCACGAAGAAGGGGTGCTGGCACATCCACCTTCACGACTCTCAAAGTCGTGCCAAGTAATGGGAGCCGGTCTCAAGAAGTTTTAAACTTCCCGGTTTCCTTCCCGGTGCATTATGAGAAAGGCTTTTGAGAATGGATTTGTGGTTGCTGGGGACGAGTGTGGGAAAGAGATTATAAAGGACCAGCACCAGGGGACACCATGGCCAGCATGAGGATTGTGGCATCTACTTCTGGGGCAGGGTCTGGGCAGAGTCACCTAACCATGTCGTCAACGTCACTAGCTGCTACCCCGGCTTTGGAAACGGGCCGAGAACCTAAGTGGCATGGTCCAAAGTATGGGAGAGTGACATCCTCACACAGGCCTGTGAGTCCTGGGGACTCTTGCTCATGCCCCATACCTAAATCCCAGGAGACCACCCAACCATGTGACACTGTAGGGGGGAAGAAGAGAGAATGCTGCATGCCAAGCTTCAGCCCCAGGGTCCCTCACATCTCACCTCTCTGACCCCATCCTGACCCCACTGTGCTGGTCAGAGGAGAGAGGCTACCAGGGTGTCCCTTCTCATTCAGCTAATCATAGCAGCAGACCCAGGGTCCTCAGGTCACTGTCAAGGTCCCCAGCTTTTTCAGCCTTCCTGCGGGCCACCGCCACTGACCCTGTGGGAAACCCAGCAAAGACAGCCAGAGGGCGGTGGGCATTTATTAATATCCTACCGATATGTCTGCAGCTCCAAGCTGCAGGGCCCTAGAGTCTCAGTCCAGTGTATTAAATAATGCTGTCTGGGAAAAGGCCGGCATGCACGATGATGGGACTTTAAAATTTAATTGCTGCCAAACAAGATTACAGCGGGGAGGTGGGCAGGTGGAACTGGGAGGGGAGGGAAGTGAGGGGGGACGGCTGTCACTGAGCCATGGAGGATGTAGAGAATGAAACCCTGTCAGCCGTAAACCACACAGCCTGAGCTGTCCCCACAGGGCCAGGCTCCCAGAGGCCTCTACACCTCTCACCAGCAACTCTTCCCTACACCAGCCCAGCATCCGCGGACCTGCGGATACAAGCTGCCATCCTCAGATGAGGCCCCAGGAACAGAAGGTCAGACAGAAGCCCAGCTGAGGCTGAGGCGGAGGCTGCTTCTCCGGCACTGTTCTGAGCCATGTGCAGCCCTGGCTAGCCTTCCATTTGCAGCCACTCTCCTGCCTCCAAGTGCTGGGATGGCAGGGGTATGCTACCGGGCCCCAAAACCTTTTGCTGTCAGGAGAGATCTCTCGTAGATTTTTCCCTTCCTGACAAAATAACTAAGTCCCTACCCCTGGTTCATCAAGGAGCCACTGTCTGCAGAGAGGGGCAGAGCCAGGTCTGCCTTCCACCTCCTCTGGTTCTCACTCATGGGCCCCACCCCCTTCAGTCTGACTTCCCAAACCACCCCCCCAGGGTGAGCCTCCACGCCCTTCAGACGCCCCCATCGCAGCCATAGGCCGCTTTCCCTCCTTCCCTCTCCTCCCGCCCTTGCTCTGTGTTCCTGTTTGAGCTTAATGGCTGCACTTAAAAACTAAGGCTGCCCATTGCTTGCCGCTCTAGTTGGCGGTATGAACCTGGGAGAGTGAAGCCAAAAAAAGCAGAGGCCGATGACAGTCACGGAGCAGCCAACTTTTAGCCAGAGCAGAGCGGCAGATGACCTGTGTTCTGAGGGTTAAGGCGTTTACTCACGGGAGTAAAGCGTCCATTCACAAGGTGAAGGTACACGTGGTGGGCAAAAATATGTTTCTCCGTGGAGTCATATAAGCAAATCATAGCCAGCCGTGACGAATTATCTGAAGTAAGAGCACTCCTATCCGCTACAT
>NW_022196909.1:48095691-48111961 GCF_008632895.1 Mastomys coucha | reverse complement strand
TGGGGGGTAGGGGAGGGCGGGAGGGCACGGAGGCACATCCCAAAGACAGCTCTGTGGTTTTGAAGAAGTTGAGGACACCAGACTCGAATCTTGTTTTCTCACAAGCATCCAGAATTCCTCTCACATGGGTCCACTCTTGGCCTGGGTTCCGGCAGCTCATTTCTCAGCCGAATACCCTGGAAAGGCATACGCATTTCCAAACAAACTCCCAGATCCCACACATGTCTGTCGGGCCCCTGCCGTGTGCAGGTATGGCACTAGGGACTTTGGACACACAGCAAAGAGGACAAGGCCCTTTTCCTCGAGCTGGTATTCCAGATGCGAAGAAAACAAACAGGAGCCAAACAGTGTGGCTGTGGTCAGTGAAGAGAACTCTGGAGTGGGAAGGTCACCAGCCAAGGTTGTTCGAGGAAGTGACGCCTGAGGCTAAGCTGGAGGGCTTCCTACCGTGCTGCTGGACCAGAAGGAACTGTTCAAGTGAAGATCTTAGCTCCATGTTAGAGGTAGGAAATACCCGGCTAGCTGGAGAGGCTTGCAGAAGGACTGTGAGAGATGACTGGGTGACAGAAGCCACGACTGGCATTCTGGCCCCTTAACCCTTTGGCTCAGGCAGGCTCATCCCCAGGCCTGTTGAAGGAGACTTTTGAGCTTGCTGGGGGTGGGGGTGGGGGACCAGACAGGTTCTTTCAGTGTCAAGCTAATGAACACCTTCACAGCCCAGAAATTGCCTCAGCTGCCCTACACCCTGGCGGTAGGGGAGGTTCAGGACCCAGCTCACACTTAGCCTCTGGGTCATTTTGTGGGGACATAGAACAAGATCGCAGTCCCGTTCTGGAGACTGGCCATCTGCCCATTTAATCCTGGTGTTAGCCAAATGAGCCCTTCAGGGCCTCTGTTTTTATTCCTATATATGTGTGGCCTCCTGGGTCTGAAGCTATACCTGGCCTTGGTGGGCCACTGGTCGTCCTCATCAATGCTGCTGTTGCTCACCCCTACTCTCACAGAGGAGGAGGAGCCAAGAGCTCCTGATTCCTGTTCCTCCACTGGAAGTTCTGGGCCTCTCCAGCCATGAACCAGAAGCCAGGCCTGAGTGTGAAGACAGAGCGCTATGAACCCCCATCTCCCCCTACTGCCCCCTCCATTTACTTAGAAGACGCCTAGGGGGTGGCAACCATGGTGGTGGCCGGCACTCTGAACTTCAGCTCTTTTGCAATAAAATAATAAAATCCAAAGAGAGACGCGTGCAGTGCCCGCCACAATTCAGAGCCACCCTCCTCGAGGACAGACACCCTTGGCATGTTCACGCGTGTGCCACGTCTCCCCTTATAATGCAAGAGAGCAATTACGAACACATCAGATAAGATGGGAACAGGGCTGCTTCGGGGAATATAAAACAGAAACGCGGGATTAGCAGAGACAGCTCCCTCCTACATTCGTTCTCCGCAGCCTCCCTCCGAGGCGTCTACTCTACATCTGTGTTGAGCACCGTTGCTAACTCATATAGATAAACTGCTTGCAAGCTAAGGTGGGAGGGGGGGCTCCCCGTTTCTTGTATCTATCCCTCCTTACAATGTTTTCCAATCAAATATGGATGCAAGATGGCGGCGGGGGGGGGGTGGATCAGTAGTTGTGGGCCTGCCTGGAATCTACCAAGGAAGGGTTGGGCATGGCTCAGAGGTAGAGCACCTGCCTGATGTCCCCCAGGAAGAAGTTGGGGGTGGAGCTCTGGTCTAGAATCCCCCAGTGAGAGCAGCCCTCAGCATCTCTAAGGCCCCTGGCTCATCCCCAGCAATGCGAAGAGAACAAAGAAAAACCAGCTACAGGATAATCTTAGCCTGCTACCCTCCCGCTGCTCCTCCTAGCAGTTTCCAGTGTGCTGAGCGCTAAGCGTGTGGACCCTGAGCTGCACCCAGAGGGGCCCAGGGAAGCCACATCTCATTCGGTGACCCCCCCACACCCCCCAGAGCCCTGTCACATACCCTGGGACTTATTTCTGCCTCCCTGGAGACTACAGCAGACATAGAGGAAGTGCCTGTGGCCTTACAGCTTGAAGCCCGCCCCCTGCAGCATCTCTTCATCTCCCTCTGACAGCGAGTCCCTCGGCTCCGCTTGGATACTTAGGGTGATGGGGATCTCACCATTGTTGGAGGCCACCCGCCTGGTCTGCCGTTGGTGACTCCCAGACATTTCTTTTCTTGATCTGACCTGGTCTGTGAGGTGGCTTGATAAGGCTGACTAAGCCAAGCTGTGGAGCCAAGAGGGCTTCCTACCATGCATGAAGCCCTGGGTTTGATCCCAAGAACCATAACCGGGCCTAGTGGGGCAAATCCATAATCCCAATCAGTGGGGAAAATAGAGGTAGGCAGGGCTTCAGTTACCAGGCTGGGGTCCCAGGTAGGGACCACAAGGTAGAGAAAGGGGCCAGGGGGAGAAGATGAAGAACCAGGAAATGACCCGATGGGGTGAATCCAGCACAGACAGGACAATGATTGGTAAGTAATTTGGGGAGCCCAGCTGGGAAACAGTCTAGTGCAGAAAAAATAGTTTCAGGGTAATCGCCCAGGTCCTGTTGTGCTGTGACTGTTTAAATAAGCCGATAGATAGGACTCTGTCTCAATTATTGGGGGGCTAGCCAGCTAATAGGGTTATTAAATAGATAACTCTATCTAATAGAGCTATTGAATAACCAATAACAACAGAGGATCAAGAGGTCAAGGCCACCTTCTGCTGATTTGAAAAAATTCAAAGGCTCTGGAGTTGGCTCAGCAGTTAAGGGCACTGCTGCACTTGCAGGGGACCCAGGTTTGGTTCTCAGCACCCACATGGCAGCTCACAATCATCAGTAACTCTAGTTCCAGGGGACCTGCTGCCATCTTCTGGCCTCCATGGGCACCAGGCATGCATGTGGTGCACAGACATACATGCAGATAGAACATTCATACACATAAATAAAATTTTTAAGTAGTTCAAAAAAAGATGCTCAAAGTCCCCAGATGCAGTTAAACAATGTTCAGAACCTGTCCCCAGCCCTGTGCCCCATTCCTGTCCCCTGGCCCTGTCCCCTGGCCCTGGCCCTGGCCCCAGCCCTGTCCCCTGGCCCTGTCCCCAGCCCTGTCCCCTATTCCTGTCCCCTGTCCCTGTCCCCTGTCCCTGTGCCCTGTTCCTGTCCCCAGCCCTGTCCCCTGGCCCTGTCCCCAGCCCTTTCTCCTGGCCCTGTCCCCAGCCCTGTCCCCTGGCCCTGTCCCCTGGCCCTGGACCCTGTTCCTGACCCTTGTCCCTGTCCTCTATTCCTATCCCCAGCCTTGTTTCCTGTCCCTGTCCCCTGTTTCTGTCCCATGCGCTGTCCTGTCACAGGTTTTAGAAGGTTCCATGCCATAGAACTGAAGCTGAGGTGGGTGTGCACTGTGTCTTTGTGGACAGAGCTAAGGGGAGCTTGTGTCCTTGGGTACCTAAGAGAACTTGCTGAGGAGGCAGAAATGGACCGAAGCCCTAAGGGCCGACACAGTGGGACCGAGTGGGCTCCCCCACTCCGCATTCCTCTCCCTCCCACGCCTTGGAGCCTCATCCATCCATCTTCCTTCCTCCTCTCCTGTCACAAAGTCTGGCGGAGGTGGTGAGGGGATTAAGTCCAGGCTGGCCCACACCCCCGCTGCGGAGCCTGGACTTCATTACGGGCCTGCCCAGCTGTCTGCAGCCATCGATTGGCCCTGGCCCTGGTGACCTCCCGATCAATGGAAGGCCTGTTATTTACTGGATTCTGTCCTGAGCTGGCTGCAAAAGGGGAAGGGGCCTGGACAGCGCAATCCGGAACCGGCTCTAAAGGCCTCACTCTTGAGGCAGAAGAGGACAAGATCTGAATCTCTGAGTTGGGGGGTGGGGTGGGGAGCAATGGCAGGCCGTGCTGGTCTGACATGTATAGCTGTGGGACCTTGGCAGTGGTTGCATGGCCTCAGAGTCCTCTGAAAGAAGTAAAGGCGTGGGGCGGCGCGTGGGGGCAGGGGGTGCTACATAGGGACTGTGGTGAATGCTGAGGAGGCACAAGCCAGGGGGAACCCCTTGACTCTACAGGGTCTCTCCCCAAAAGATACAAGTCCTGAATGGCTGCTACTGGAAGCTGCAGCTGGGCAGGAGTCAGAGGTGAGTGTGCATCTCTGTGTTCTGCTTCCTGCCTCAGGGGCTCAGTCCAATCTGCCCTTTGCTAGCCAGCCGGAGCAGGAGTCGGGCGGAGTCCCAGGCCAGGCCATGCCCTAGCTGCCCACAACCAGCAGAGGACAAAGCCGGTGGACCATGGTCACAGTATCCTACTTCCAGTAGACAGTTCTGAGGTGTGGTTTCCTCAGGCTCCCAGGAGACAGAGTCACCGTGCCCACAGTAGCTAGCTTAGCTCTGCACTGACTAGCTTTTCCCTCTTCCTGCTCAGTCTGTCACACCCTTGTCCCTGGGGTTCACCTCAGAAAGAACGAATCCTTTCTCAGCCCAGGCTCTGCTCCAGGGGACCCCAAACGATCATGCATGAGAAGCCACCCAGCAGGAGGGCTGGGGCCATTCCCCAAGAGTTACCCATCCGGGGGTGCAAGGAAATGATGCCACATCCACCAACATTCTCCGTGTGAGCCTGCACCATCACGTTGCAGCACAGGCGGGCTGTGTGGGGCAGTGGACCGTGCCACCAGACAGAAGAACTGGTAAGGTAGTATCGAAGTTCAGAACCCCGATAAAATTTGTAATTGATAACGGCAGGAATTCAGACTAGCTCCCGACCAGCTTCGGGTCCTGGAGCAGGTGACCATGACAACCGGTCACATAGCATAGAACCTAGAGATTCCCCCTGCTAATGAGGTATCGGGGTAGGCCCTGAGTGTTTAGTCAGTGAGCATCCCTTCCTGCAAAAGGTATTTAATCTCTAGTCCACCCCAAGTAAGTTGTGTGCATCTTCACCCACCTTGAATAAAAGCAGTATGGACTGTCTCCTCCTCCGTCAAGGACGGCTGTGGGACCGTGAAAAGCAGTTTGTGTTCTAGGTTGAGCAAGGCTTACTCCAGAGACCCAGTAGAGAATTCTACAAGGGACGACGGAATAGTAGGCTACACTCCCCAGACATAGATCGCTGACACCATGAGGCCTCCAACTCCATTATCCTGTGTCTAGACAATGCCTCAAGCTCCCAGCATTCTGGCTGGACTCCACCCCCAGTCAACTGACCACAGCCAGGTATGCCCCGCCCCTGGGAAGAGAAATGTAACACAGCAACACAAGGAGCTGCTTGACCCCTCCCCTCTCTCTCTCTCAACCTCCTAGATTCTTGTCTTTACTCTCACCTCTTGTTTCCTCTCTCCTCTCTCTCCACGTGGCCACGGCTGGCCTCTACTTTTCTACCTTCTCTCTCTCCTTTCTAAAATAAACGCCTTAAGACCATGGGCTGCCTCCTCTCATCTAGACTCGCCGTGCTGGGGGAATGGATTAGGCCTTCCTCTAAAGAGACGCTTCAAATCTCCTACATGAAAGTCTCCCAGCTCCAGCCAAGAGACTGGACCAAGGACTCACACCCCATGCCCGCTCATGCCCGAACCATCGGGCGGCCCTTTCCCTTCCCTTCCCACCCCCTTTTCTCCCTTTGGCCTGGGACCACTGTTACCCCGGAGCCCCTGTCTCGTTCTTAGCTATTCTGCAGTGTCCAGCCGCGTCTGCGATGCCCAGGAGCTACCACCTGTCGTCCTTGGCCTCCTGAGGCCCAGGGATCCCCCCAGGACTGCCCACTTTCCACTACCCCTGCGGACTGGGATATGGCTCACCACAGCCAGATGCCCACCCAGGTATTGCAGAGAGCTCGGGCAGCCTCCCACATCTGCCCGTCCAGAGCTCCCCAGCTCCGGCTCTCCTGGGGTACCCAGTGGTCTGTGGTGCACGAGGGCTGGGGTAGAGACTGCATGTTCCCTACCTCCCGGGGCGGCCATCCATAGAGTTCGGCGCCAGTCTCCCAAGCTCTGGTGGGATGCTGGTTTCCCACCCCCTTTATTATTTCCCTGACTGCCTGGTGGTGGCACCCGACAGACGACCTGGGGGGAGACCTTTGTCATATAGAGCATAAGTCTACTATAGAGGGTCTCTCTTCCAGCCCCTCCACACTCCTGACACTCACTCTGAGCTAAGCCTGGTTCCCCCACCCCAGGCTCATCACAGGTCCTTGGGACCTGTTCCCAACTCCCTGCAGACTCCAGTGGTGTCTGGTTACACAGGAGGATGGGAATCCCCATTCTCAACTCTTCGTGGTTCCCAGCGGCATCTGGGATCACAGGAGTTTAAGAACCACAGCCTCTGTTCCAGCCCCAGCCATTTCTCACCAGAGGAGCACGGGCTGGGACCCCTATCTTAGACAAAATTTTGTCTCCCCTGAGTGTGTGTCCACAGCTAGCACCCAGCAGCAGGGAAGAAACACAGCCTAGTGTCCCCTCACCTCGAACAGTGTTATCAGTGGTGTTCCAACACCCCAGTAGTGAGCTGGAAACACAGACCTACTGTGCAGAAGCCAAAACAGCCACAGCAAGATGTCCCGATGTGTGCGTGGCGAGACCAAAGCCATGGCCTCCTGGACTCTGGAGGGTTGGGGTAGCCAGCTCATGGTGTTTCCTAGGACAACTTGAAGTGGCTTTCAAGAGAGTGGGGTCTTTGAGAGACAGGACCATTGCAAAGATTATTGGAAGAGCGGGCCTCTGGCCCCCAGCCTGTCCTAGCCCCTTTGGAAGCGAGTGTAACAGGACTGAAGGAGTGGCAAAGACCATGGGCACTTGTACAACAGATAGACAAACTCCTGAGTTCCACAAGCCATGTCCTCATGTCCCCATGTCCGCACGTCCCACGGGTCAGGTCCAGAGGCCTCCTCGTGGTTAATACCCAAGACTTTGCTTGCCTGTTAGAGAATAGGTGGTGGGTAGGTGTCACCGTTCGGAGACGTGGGGACATGAGGACACGGCTTTGGAACTCAGGAGTTTGTCTATCTGTTGTACAAGTGCCCATGGTCTTTGCCACTCCTGCAGTCCTTGGACCGTATGCCCTTGACCATGGTAATGGAGGCTGGGAAAGGTACCTGTCAGTCACTCGTGACCTGAGTGGAAGGGACTCTGAGTGGGGATAGTGGAGCCCAGGATGGAGTTAGCCCACTTGGAGGCAGAGCAGGCAGGCAAGGTGTGCGCCAGACCCCCTTGGAGGTTTGGAGACTACAGCACCAGCGTATCTGGCTGCTAAGAGGCCAAAACAAAGTATGGAGCCCCGACTGTCTACAGACACGAGTCAGATAAACGTGAGTCTCGGACGGATGGGGCCCAGTGTGAGGAGAGGGGAGGCTGCAGGGAAGGGGCTTCGCTAGGACAAGGGACTGAGAGAGGCAGACTAGAGCTACAACAGAAGCACGGGGTGACGTGGGGACACAGGGGTCGTTTGCACCCCAGGCAGCTGAGACACTGCAGGGACAGTGACTTGGAAATGAAGCTAGGGTTGAGCTGGGACTTGAAGGGAAGGTGAGACTGCACCAGGCGGTGTAATGTCATTTCCAGTCCTGACATGGTGGCTCGAACCAATGTAAGAGACGTCAGCATTGGAGGGATCCCAGGCCGGAGTTCTCCGAATGGTGACACCTACCCACCACCCATTCTCTAACAGGCAGGCAAAGTCTTGGGTATTAACCACGCGGAGGCCTCTGGACCTGACACGTGGGACGTGTGGACATGGGGACATGAGGACATGGCTTGTGGAACTCAGGAGTTTGCCTATCTCTTGTACAAGTGCCCACGGTCTTTGCCACTCCTGCAGTCCCTGGAAGTCTCCCTATGTATGGGGGCCTGTGCTGTGTGGGGTTCTCCATGCTATATAGGAGCTCTCCCTGTGTATGGGGCTCTCTCTGTGTATGGGGGGGTCTCTCTGCTATATGGGGCTCTCCCTGTGTATGGGGCTCTCTCTGTGTATGGGGGGGGCGTCTCTCTGCTATATGTGTGTCTCCCTGTGTATGGAAGAGTCTCCCTGTATGTGGGGGTCTCTCTGTATATGGGGAGTCTCCCTGTGTAGGGGGATCTCTCTGCTACTGGGGGGACTTCCTGTCAGTCTTTCAGTCCCAGTAATAGGGACAATCATGTTTCTCCGTGTGACCAGGACACCTCCTCAGTGCCTCTGACTGGCCCGAGGCCCTCACCTGCCTCTACCAGGCCACAATACACCTGTTTTCTTCCTTCTCTACATGCCCAGCTAGCCCGTTCTCAGACTCCAGAACGCCAGGACCCTTTGTGATCTTAAAAACTGGGCTGGGGGTGTAACTGGTCGGTAGTGTGTTTGTATAACATACACAAAGGCCAGGATTACTTCAGCACCTCAGAAAACGGGATGTGGTGGCACATATACTCTAATCATAGCAGGGTCAGAAGGTCAAGGTCTTTTTTTTTTTTTTTTAACTAAAAATAAAGTTTGAGACCAGCCTAGGCCACATGAGATCTTGTCCAAAAAACTTACTGCACTGGACATGGTAGAGCATGCCTTTGACTGGAGAACTTGGGAGGCAGAGGCAGGCGGATCTCGGTGAGTTGGATGTCAGCCTGGTCTATATAACAAGTTCTAGGTCAAATAGAGTATGTGGTGAGACCCTGCCTCAAAACTGAAAATTACTGAAGCCACCCAGTGTGTTGATTTATATGGCTTCAGGAGTATTTGTTATGTCAACTACTTAAAACAGAGAACTCTTTAAAAATATATATTTATTTACTTTATATATGTGAATACACTGTTACTGTAGCTGTCTTCAGACACACCAGAAGAGGGCATTGGATCCCCATTACAGATGGTTGTGAGCCACCATGTGGTTGCTGGGAATGGAACTCAGGACCTCTGGAAGAGCAGTCAGTGCTCTTAACCACTGAGCCATCTCTCCAGCCCCCAAAGAGAGAACTCTTAAACATTTGATTCAAGGATAGCTCAGCAGTTAACAATGCTGGCTGCTCTTCCAGAGGACCCAGGTTTGATTCCCATATAGTGGCTCATGACCATCTCTAACTCAGGTCTCAGGAGGTCCAATGTCCCCTCCTAGCCTCTGTAAGCACTAAGTGTGAATGGTGTCTAGACATACATGCAGGCAAAACTATAAAATCAATAAATAAATGATTAAAATATCCAATGAATTAACTCATTTAAGATAAAAATAACCACCCAAGTTCATATTAATAACGTAATGTTTTTGTGAAAGATAAATATTCTAAAGGCAAGAGGGAAGAAGAGCGATAATTAATCTCCATTATTAACGTACGTGAATTTTGAGTCGTCTTGGAAACGTCTCTCACCTCTGGGTTTATCTATGAGAGTGTTTCCAAAAATGTTTATGAGGAGGGAAGGCTCACCCCGAATGTGGGTGAGGTCATCCTGTGTCTGGGATCCTGGACTGAAGAAGGAAATGAGCTGAATTGAACATTAGCATGCATGTCCTCTTCGCAACTGTGTATGTGAGCCGTCTCACGCTCCTGACGCCCCGCCTTCCCACTGCAGCGGACTGTGTCCCCTCGGACACAAGCTAGCAAACCCTCCTCCCTTAAGTTGCTTTCACCAGGAACCTTCCATGGCACTGAGAAAAGTAACCAACCAACATGCGCCACATTGCTTTAAGTGTTAGAATTTTTGTGGTGGTCGAGTGTCTGGCTTTAGAGCAGATGGCTGGGTTCTTAGCTGCCCCTGCATTAACTCTCCCACAATATGTTGTTTTGGTTGAAGGAGATTAAGAACCTCTAACCTCCTCCCACATCGTGAGCGCATCGGTGGCTGGGGCATTCAACACCAAACCTGAACATACGGTAGATTGTGGAGGGCTGCTTCCAGCCTGAGACCTTACGAATGCAACCACAGACTCCACGCTGAGTAATATTAACGCTCTCATGCAGCTCACGTGTGCCATCACTTCCTGTGGTAACCATGCACGCCCGGCCACTTGAGAGAAAGGCTTTTTCAAGAGTGGGGACGCCGAAAGGCCCAGCTGTTTCATGAATTCAGACTAAAGCTTGAAAACTCAAACTTTATTACTGGCAGCAAATCCTAGTGGTATGTTTTTTTTTTTTTCTCAAAGAAACACACTCATTCGTTTCTGTCAGGAACAGAGGTGTCAAACACCCAAGATGGAGTGATTCCAGTTTGTCTGTGCAGTGTGTGTGTGTGTGTGTGTGTGTGTGCGCGTGCGCGCGCGTGGGGGTGTGTGTGCATGTACTGCAGCCTGTGTGTAAAGGTCAGAGGGCAGTTTGCTAGAGTTGTCGCCCTCCTTTCGCCACATGGATTCCAGAGATTGAACTGTGTGGTTTTCAGGCTTCGCCATAGGTGCCCCTACGTGCTGAGCCATCTTGCAGGTCCCGCCATGCCCCTCACCCCGTGAAAATGGTGTCCGCAGGGAAGGCAGCTCCGTCTCCCTCCTTCTGCTCAGTAAAGGCGGCTCCCCATGTCCTTGGGATTTTTAGAATTTCAAGGATACCTCATCTCAAAGGAGAGAGATATGGAATCAAGTCTGTGTTTTGGGTCAGCTCATCAGAGCTATCCTTGTAGGGTTGTCCTCTCTTCCCTGCAGGGGTGGCTGGGAGACTGCATGGCTCTCAGCACCGCCTGCCTCACACTCCCTTTCACGCCGAGCCATCAGCTTTTGGGGGAGAGATGGAGTTGCACGAGCCTGTAGCGTGGTCCCTGCTACTGACACTACAGAGAGCATCTGTTCTCCCTCGAGACACGGTCCGAGGTGGATACATTATGATCACCCAGTTCACATGTGAGGGCCTGGCCCGTCTACTCTCTGAGAGGGAAAGTCATGATGACCTCCAGAAGGGACGGGAGGAAATGGGCTGCTTCCAACTTAAGGAGTTTAAGGCAGAGACATGAGCCTTCTGGTGGCCTTTGTTTTTTGGGTTTTTTTGGTTTTTTGAGACAGGGTTTCTCTGTGTAGCCCTGGCTGTCCTGGAACTCACTCTGTAGACCAGGCTGGCCTCGAACTCAGAAATCCTCCTGCCTCTGCCTCCCACATGCTGGGATTAAAGGCGTGTGCCACCAAGGCCCAGCTCTGGTGGCCTTTGAAAGACGGCAGGTATCTTGTGCCCTTCTGCGGTGGCTTGAATAAGAATGGGCCCCGTGGGCTCATAGGCTTGAATGCTGGGTTCCTAGCTGGTGGCACTCTTTGGGAAGGAATAGGAGGTGTGGCCATGTTGGAGGACGAGTGTCACTGAGGGACAGGCTTCAAGGCTTCAACACTCCCCCACCATTCCCAGTTAACTCTCTGCCTTGTGCTTGTAAATCAGACTTCAGCTCGCAGCTTCTGCTCCAGAGCTATGCCCGCCTGCCCGCCTGCTGCCGTCTTTCTGCCAGCGCCATGCCTGCCCGTCCGCCTCCCTGCCATGCCCCCACCTATGAGAGTCATGGACTCTAACCCTTTGGAATCATGAGCTGCAAATAAACTCTTTCTTCTATAAGTTGCCTTAGTCATGGTGTCTCTTCACAGCAATAGAAAAGACTGACAGACAGACGTGTGCACTGTGGTCCGAGAGACAGGAACTCAGTAGGGACAGAACGGTGGATCCCAGAAGTCCCATATCCTTGAGGAGTAGCCGGTATCCCTGGCAGCAGGGCTCAGCCTGGCCCTGACTCCCATGACCCTGACAGGGTGGTCACCCCTTCTCTCATATTCTTTCTCCCAGTACTGGCCGTTGGGCCTCACCTGACTGGGCTGGACACGGGGTGGCAGGTGGATGCGTAGCTTCTCTATGCTGTGCCAGAGAGCTCTACCCTCATGTTGGAACCAACCCCCCTGCACACCCACTGTGCACACCAATGGCCTCAGGGATGCAAGCCCGCTGAGTCAGTCAACACTGGCAAATCCCCTCCAGGCCCCTGCTCCTTTCTGCCTCCCACCATTGCAGAAAACAACACTTGGAAGCGGAGCCCATGCGTAAACAGCCCGGAATTTGTACTGAACTTGCTATGGTCTCACCCTCCAGGCTGCAGCCAAGGACAGCAGATTCCTCTGTGGTTACTTTTTTTCTCTTTCCTGACTCCCTGGTTTCCACGGTCTACCAGAGCAGGCGGGGAAGCCTATGGGCCCTGGCATCGGAAGAGGCTGCAGCCAGACTCCTAACGCGGAGTCAGAAGCCTCCTGGGGCCTGAAGAGAGTGGGACCAGCGCCCAGAGGAGCAAGCAGGCCTCGAGATACACAATGGGGACAGATGTGACTAGAGCCAGCTGGTTCTGGGAACCTTCTGTCAGGAGGTGTGCCAACAGGTCCCAAATCCTGCTCTCACCCTGGGTCTCATCTTTTTACTGTCCACTGTGCTTTGCAGGCCCCCCCTCTGCTTGCCTGACTCCACCCCAACCTCTCAGACTGCCCACTCCACGCTCTCACATGCTGTCCCCACCACCACCTCCTTGAACTACCTTGGCTGGTGCTGTGCAGGGTTCTAGGGGCCCTGGGGCAAGGCCAGGACCCAAGGGGTGCACTGTCTCTAGAGCTCAGGATGCAGGAAAGACGCAGGCCATAGCACTGTGGGAAAGGACGTCATGTCCCCATACAGGATGACGCAATGGCCACACTCCGGATCTCTGAAGGGCCGTGGGTGATAGAGCTGCAGAGGACTGAAGGAGTCAGGCCTCAGCTGGGCTGTGTGGTCTTGGGACGGGCTAACAACTGTGAGCCTCGGTTTCTTAGTTGTTGGAAGATGATCTTGTGCAGTGTGTTTTCAGATGCAGAATTCTGTGCCCAGGCATCTGTCTACAGTCCGGATGATGGCATGGCCAAGCATCTCTGGTCTCCAAGATACATAAAAATTATTTTCCATCGCCTCTCATTGGTCAATAAAGGCCTGACTCACCACATGACTAGCAGAGGAGCTAGGAAGGCTGGACGTCATATCCCAGCCAGGGGTCCCGGGGGGGATGGCGGGGAGAGATAGAGAAGGACCAGGAGGAGAGATGGAAGAGGTGTGGAGAGACCTTGTGGATGGACCAGGAGGATTTGCTATGAGGCCACGATGAGAGAGCAACCGTGAGGACACACGTGGAGCAGAGCGAGCCAGGGCAAGACTCAGGTTGAAGGTAAAGGCCCACGTGGTTGGGCAACAGGAGCCTTAGAGGATTAGAACAGCTTAGAACCTGCCAAGGATGGTGCCAGCAGCTTATTCATAAAACGTTAAGGTCTCTGTGTCTTTATTCGAGAGCTAAAATGGGCTACATCGAGTGTAGAAACACCCTGTAGTGATGTAACAGCAAAGAAGGCAAAACAAACCCTCCGAAAAGACTATTAATATTATTATACTTCATCTACAAAGCGGGGGTGGGGCTCACACTTGTGTCAAGACTCTAAAAGTGTGATTGCAGAGAGTTGGAATGTTGCAGATCTCCTATCATTTCTCGATCCCCTTTATGGTTCTGCGACATTGCGGCGTGGTTTTAAGGCGGCATAAACCTGTGCTGCTGGGCACGGTCGCCAGGGTTCCCAGAATAAACATGCATTTACTCCCCGCCAGCGGAGAGTTGGTTCTCTGCAGCAGCAGATGCAGAGAACTGTAAGGACACCTGTCAAACCCACCAGGTGTCTGTCAGAAGGCAGAAGCTCTGCGAGACAATGGTTGCCACGCTGTTGCCAGTGTGGTAGGGCCGATGCTGTTCCCAAATCCAAACACCCCTGGGCCCCCCCACCCCCGGGAGCAGAGGCTCAGGCTCTTGTGGTTAGACTGGGGAACAAGAGGACCAGACTAGAAATGTGACAGCCGGGATCAGAGTCACAGTGGCCAAGGGCCAAAGCGAGTCCAGCCTAAGCGGATTAAGACAAGGAGTGTCAAGTTGTGATTTCACCTAGAGAGTAAAAGACCATGTGTCTCTCCTGCTGCAGACCCAGATAAGACCTTGTCTCTAAATCCCCAGGACCCAGCAAGAGGCCCTGAGGGCTAGAGGGGGCTGTGTGGGCACAGAGGTGACAAACTGGAGCCAGGGGCATGAACATAAGTCGGGGACCGCGGCCAACTGCGAGAGCTCCCGTACTAGGAGCCCAGCATGTGTGGACAGCTCTGTCTTGGGCTAGAGAAAACCCTTACATGTTCACAGCTCAGTGCCACAGTGATGACCAGAGGTTGTCATCACGCCTGACCCATCTTAAGTGAGACGTGGGTCCTGGGTCATATTCAGAAACTGTGCTCACAGGACAGCCTCCGAGGGAGCTGGGAGCCGAGTGACTAAGCTGTGGCCTGACTAGCCTGGGTCCCACAGATGCTTCAGTCACTGTTAACTCGGGTCCCACCATGTGGTACAGCCCCTATGCTAGCCAGCAGTTCATGCCATGGTATTCCCAGGCCCCGGATGGTGACAGCGGACACGAGTCCTGGCCAAGACATATTATTTTTGTTGACTCCTTTAAAACCTATATTTATTTAGAGAGAGAGAGAGAGAGAGAGTGTGTGTGTGTGTGTGTGCGTGTGTGCACATGAGTGTGCATGTAGCTCAGACACTCACATGCTATGGCAAGAATGTGGAAATTAGTGGAGAATCTGTGGGAGCGGGTTCTCTCCTCCCTCCATGTGGGAGTTTGTGGAATTGAACTCCTGTCCTCAGGCTTGACCTAGCCTAAGTCTTGCCTAGTGAGCAAGCTCCAGGTTCAGTGAGAGATGCTGACTCCAAAGGTAATGTAGAGCTATTGAGATGGCTCAGTGGGAAAGTGGGTACTTGCTGCCATGCCTGGCCTCACCGAGTTCAATCCCCAGGACCCCTGTGCTGAAAGGGGAGAGCTGACTCCGGTAAGATGTCCTCTTAACCCTGTAAGTGTCCCATGGCATAGGTGCACATGCATGGATACACACACGCACGTGCACACAATGGGCACAGGAGTGATTCTTTAACAAGTGGCATGGAAGAAATTTCTAGAATGTGGATAATGTTCTGGTTTGTTTTTTGTTTGTTGGGTTTTTTAATTTGTTTTTTTTTTGTTGTTTTGTTTTTTGTTTTGTTTTTGAGACAGGGTTTCTCTGTGTAGCCGTGGCTGTCCTGGAACCCACTCTGTAGACCAGGTTGGCCTCGAACTCACAGAGATCCGCCTGCCTCTGCCTCCTAAGTGCTGGGATTAAAGGCGTGTGCCACCACTGCCCAGCATGTTCTGTATTTTGATTGAGACTGGATTATCCAGATGTATCATTCTTCATAGCTTCCAAAACACTCCACATAAGTCCTGCGAATTTCACTTTGTACAGACACATCTCTAAACAAACACACAGAGAGCCACAAGTAAATACCGAGAGCCCTGGCTACCAACGTTCATGGTGAGGTCTAGGGCTCGGTGGGAACCAGAGTGGGAAAGCCTTGGGGGCCAGAGGACGGCTTCTCTAACCAGTTCATTTGAAATTATGCATGGTAAAGTGAGCTGGGGGGAAAGAACTGTCTCTCCACTCTCCTCCTATCCTCTGACGTCCTCGGCTGACGTCCTCGGCTGACGTCCTTGGTTGATGACATTGGCAGGTATCAAGGTGTTGAAAACCGTACACAGGCCACTTTCATCTTCCAGGAGCCACGGGGCCATGTGCTTCCTGCACTTCTGTCCCTCCACTGAGCGAGCTCTTGATCATGGCCTTCAGGATGCCTCAGTGGAGGAGCTAACCCAGTCTTTGAATGGATGCCTTAGTGGAGGAGCTAACCCAGTCTTTGAATGGATGGTGACCCCTCTGCCCGTGAACAGGATTGGCGCTGTGTGATTCCCCAGACCCCAGCGCAGCTGGCGGAGAAGCAGTGGGAAGAAGCTGGAGAGGGCAGACACCCTTGAGGAGGAGACGAGAACCATGGTCCTTCCTCCTCTGCTCTGTTTCCTGCCAGCCACAAAGGGCGCAGCTTCCTCTTCCACAAGTTCCCAGCATGCTCTGCTTCCCTGCCACAGATGGACCAGCAGGCTCTGAACTGACACCTTCCAAACTCTGAGTGCCCTTTTACAGTGATCTCAGGGATGCTGCTGCTGCCCACGTTCAGGATGGGTGCTTCCACTCAGCTCCTGTGGGAGCACCCTCACAGACACACACACACATCCTGTGGGAGCACCCTCACAGATACACATGTCCTGTGGGAGCACCCTCAAAGACACACACGTCCTGTGGGAGCACCCTCACAGACACACACACACATCCTGTGGGAGCACCCTCACAGACACACACACACATCCTGTGGGAGCACCCTCACAGACAGACACACACGTCCTGTGGGAGCACCCTCACAGACACACACGTCCTGTGGGAGCACCCTCACAGAC
>NW_022196909.1:48082480-48095671 GCF_008632895.1 Mastomys coucha | reverse complement strand
AGACACACACGTCCTGTGGGAGCACCCTCACAGACACACACGTCCTGTGGGAGCACCCTCACAGACACGCACACACATCCTGTGGGAGCACCCTCACAGACACACACGTCCTGTGGGAGCACCCTCACAGACAGACACACATGTCCTGTGGGAGCACCCTCACAGACACACATGTCCTGTGCAAGCACCCTCACAGACACACACGTCCTGTGCGAGCGTCCTCACAGACACACACGTCCTGTGGGAACACCCTCACAGACACACATGTCCTGTGGGAGCACCCTCACAGACAGACACACACGTCCTGTGGGAGCACCCTCACAGACACACATGTCCTGTGCAAGCACCCTCACAGACAGACACACATGTCCTGTGGGAGCACCCTCACAGACAGACACACACGTCCTGTGGGAACACCCTCACAGACACACACGTCCTGTGGGAACACCCTCACAGACACACATGTCCTGTGGGAGCACCCTCACAGACAGACACACATGTCCTGTGGGAGCACCCTCACAGACACACACATCCTGTGCGAGCGTCCTCACAGACACACACCCCTCTGAGGTGAACTCACCAATTGTCCAGTGTCTAAATTCAGTCATGTTGACCATGAAGACAAGCCACCACAGAGCCCTGATTCCCATCTTTGTTCCCTCGGAGTTCTCCGTTCCTGCCTCAGGACCTCCCAGGCCACCTTTCTGGGTGTCCCTTGTGGTGACTCACTCTCCACAGAAGAGGGGGCTGGGGCCCTGGGGATGTCTTAAAAGATGAACTGGATCCTGAAAGCTGGGGATGGAACCAGCGTTGGAGGCTGGGTGGCAGCTAGGAGTGGGACAGAGCAGGCAAGCAGGGAGGATGTGCACCCACTTCTATTACCTTTAATGAAACCACCAACTCTGCTTGGAACTGAAGACGCCTGGGATTCTTTTCTACATCAAAACCACGAGTCCTGGATTTCCTGAGTTGATGGCCTCTCAGGAAAGTGGTTAGAGGAACCCCTCAGGCTTGAGAGAGCCACGGCAGAGATGGCCACAGACAACCTTGGAGACAAGGACGGCACACAGGCCTGGAGACACTCCCCCATCAGTCAAGCGCTCAGCACCCACCTGCTGTGTACGAAGGCAGCGAGGGGCACAGTGATGTCAGAGCCCCCCATCATGGACTGTGAAGCAGACAGACTGCTGGGGACGACACAGCGACAGACAGGTGAGCGAGTTCAGGAGCTCGGGAGTGTGTGCTGTCTTAAAGGGACTGGCAAAAAGAAAGAGGCAAGTCTTAGGCTGGAAGGGAGGGACAGGGTGAGCCAGAGGGGTCCCCTCTTCCCCACAGCTCCCTCCCAGCTCCCTCCCAGCTCCACAGAAAAAGTACTATGTTGGATCAGGTTCAAGAGGCCATACCTGGGACCACCTCTAGAAGCACCCCAACTTCAGTGCCTCTCTCTCACACACACACACACACACACACATGCACACACATACACACACGCATACACACACGCACACGCATATACATGCACACACATGCGCACACATACACACATACACACATACATGCACACACATACACGCATGCGCACACATATACACACGCATACACACACACACGTATACATGCACACACATGCACACACATACACACATACATGCACACACATACACACATGCGCACACATACACACACTCGTGCACATACACACACGTGTACATACACACACATACACATACATGCGCACACATACACACATGCGCGCACACACACACACAAACATGCACATATCCCATGCCAGGCCTGGCACCTTTCTACTTAGCAGGGAACCAGGAGACCAGAACATCCTTGCATTCCATAACCGCGTCCCCAGAGTGCGGACTCAAAAACCAAACAATGCCAGACTTGCCTGAACTTGAACCTGAGGTTGGGGTTGCCCTCAGTCATGGCAGGGAAGGGCCTTGCCCACCCTCTGCAGATGTTCCAGCTCTGCCCCACAGCTGGCCAAATGAAGGCCCTGCAGAGGGTTCGAATTCCAGGGAATCCCAGCCTACCAGCATAGCGAGGCTGCTCAGCTGGGCTCCAAGGCCTACCATCCATTTCTGAGCTCCGTCATTCCTGAGGGCCTGTCACCCATGTGCCGCTGGTGGCCCCTGGTGTTCATGGTGACCTGGTTAGTGAGTGAATGAGATGAAATGAGATCTGCAAGGTGCTTAGCCCCTGACAAGCGCCATCCAAGTGTTTTTAAATAAAAAGGAAAGTGCTTAGTAAAGTGTATTTTAGAATCACTGTCGCCCCTGTAATTGTATTTAAAATGTTCCCTGGGAAAAGGGCCTGCCCCCTTTAAGAATGACTGAGGAGAAACTGCCTCTGTCAGCACAAAGCCAAGATTGGGAGACAAAGCTGGAGTGACCAAGGATTTAATTAGCTCAGCCAAGAAGCCTGAGCAGGTGGCCCTAATTGGGGGCATCGCTCGGACTGTCCCATCTCCCCTACTCCAGGCTGGCCCTCCCAAAACGAGGAAGTTGGGTTGGGGTGGGGAGGGGCTGCAAGAGTCTCAGTCTTAGCCTATTGGCTTCTGACCCAACACACTTTAGGGCACAAGTGACCAAGGCCAGAAAGTGCAAAAAGGGGTAGAGAAAATACCAGGCCACTGGAAGAAAGGACAGGTGAGTGACAGCAGAGACAGTTTAAAGTCAGCAGGCAGCTAGCAAGCGCGGTGGCTCACACCTGTCATCCCATGGCTCACGAGACGCAGGCGAGAGGATCATGGGAGCTTGAGGCGTGGGCTACATAATGAACTCTAGACTAGCTTGGGCTACTTGGCAAGAAGCTGTCTCAGGGGGAAAAAAAAGAAAGAAAAAGAAAAAGAGAAAAGAAAACATGAAAGGAAAAGAAAAGATTGGGGGCAGGGCACAGTGCGGTGGCTTAGTAAAAGCAAGCCCCCCGTAATGTGCCCTTCCATCCTCAGTCCCCATTCGGTGGAAGGAGAGAGCTAACTCTCCCATGCTACCCTCTGACCCCCCACGTCTGGGCTGCTGCTTGAGCAGGCCCACTCACCACAGCCACAAAATAAATAAAAAGGATTAAAATGTTTTTAAGATGCTAGTTATGGTAGTGCGTGTCTGAAATTCCATCAGTCAAGCTTGGGCGACAGAGGGAGACACATTCTCAAACAAACAGGAGGGAGGGAAGGAAAGAGGAGAGAGGGCTCCACTCTCCCGCCAAACCAGAAGAGTCAGTATTGATGGGCCGTCAGTTCTCACCAAAATGATCTGAGGCCAGGTGAGGTATGAGCTCCGGTGACCCCAGGACTCTGGGAGCTGAGGCAGGGGGATGGCTACAAGTTCCATGGTTCCAGGCCAAGGCTAAGTAATATAATCCATGCCACAAAAACCTAACCAGGAGAACAAAGTGTCTTGAGTTTCCAGCAGCATGACCCAGTGTCTACTGGGCAGCCCTAGGTCGGGGCTGTGTGGGCAGAGAGGCAGAGCAACTGCTTTGCATGGAGACCGGGGCCAGGCTGCAAAATCAAACCCTGTAGGAAGGGCCACAGACAGTCAAGACAACCACAGAAAGACCAGCAAGGTGGCTGGGCCAGCGGAGCCCTGGGTTCCATCCCCAGCCCACCGCGGAAACCGTCGTGGAGGTAGGTCCAGGCCTCGGAAGTTCTAAATCATCCTTAGCTATGCGGAGAGAGTTTAGGGTCATCCTGGGATACCTGAGACCCTGTCAACAAATCAACAAATCCCTCTGCCTGTATTCATTTCCTGTTTCTAGGATAGCCCCGACCCTTTAACGGCCTATCTAGTCACTCTCACCCCAGCTCCTTTCCGACTCTAAGCCACAGGCCAGCGCTCCCATTGCCTCTTCACCTTCAAACCCCATGATTGACAGTCCCAGCCTCACTCAGTCCTGCGAGGAAGGGTCCACATTTTGGTTACAGTGCACAGTTACAAAGATGTTGCCCTGAGGATTCGAACCCTGTCCCTCCTGTCCCTCTCAAGTATATGCACCTTCTGAGCATGTGCGGAGCTGCATCAAGTCGAAGACAGCTCTTAAGCCACTCCTACCTTGGGAACCTTGAGGTTCATGGGCACTTGGAATGAGCTCCGCTTAGGTGAGCCGAGGCCACGCTGTGGACCAGAGTCACTCTGTGAGCAGGGAGTGGGGTCCTCCCAGGGTTGAATCCGTGCCCCGCGGGGTCAGCTGTGGGCTTGGGCAAGAGGCTTCGTGGTCTCCATGGCTACGTACAAGGGCGGTGGGAGCATCTGCGGATTGATCCGGCTCAGTCAGATTCAATCGCCAGCGAAAATGGATTTTTAAAATGCGTCTATTAGCTGCTTTGAAAACGCAAATTGAGTTCAAGAAAAGACTGGCACCGCCATCAGAAAACGATTTGGTGTCGGAAGGCCCAGAGGGCCAAGGCGTCCGGCATGGGCAACACCCCACAAGCCTGAGATCACCTTGGGTGGGGTCAAAGAGGGTCAATAGGCCACACTGCGGAATTGTGGGTGACTCTGCTACAGAAATGAGCAAACTTCCCACCCGGAAGAAAACGGGCTCCTGGGACAGGACAATCCTGGAAGGCGTCCCGGAGTTGGCAATGCCTGAACGAACGCCTTTGGGAAACGACCCCCCCCCATCTCTGCTCCAAAGTGGAGATGCAGAAGTTTAGTCCTCGGAGTGGAGGTACAGTCAGGCCCCGGTGCCACATCACCCCATGTTTGGGACACCTGTTGCCCAGAGCCAACCTGACGCGGCTAAGGCCAGACTCTCCAGTCGGTATTTTGAGATCTCCTTCTGCAGGAGCCGACTGCCGGCCTTGGGGAGGAGGCAGCCTCTGCAGCCGTCTAGGGAGGCTGAGGTCGAGGCCAGCCTCTGCCTCTACAGGGGTGAGGTCAGGGGACAGCCTTCCCTCCGTGGTCTCTGCCTGCTGCCTTCTTTGCATACGCAAATGAGCTCGTCCTCCCGCAATTACACACTAATCAGGAGCAAATTACCTTCTTGCTGTTTACTTTCAGCGTCCTTAATTAATCCGGTTATTAGACGATTAATGGAGCTTGTTTGGTGAGAAACTCGTAGCAAGAATGGAGAATGGGGCGGTGTGGTGTGCGCGTAGCTGATCTTAGCCGCTTTGTGGGGTCTTTCTCCCACCCTTTATCCCCCGGTTTCACACACACACACACACACCCCAAGCACTAGATAAGAGAGAAAGGGTAGAGGGAAGAGAGTGCCTGGAATCGAATTTATTTCCTCTTGTTTCTTCTTTGACCATGGCTACTGACAAACCACAACCAACCCCCCCCCCACACACACACACCTAAAAACACCACCTACCCGGCCTCTCTCTGGGGGGAGGGGGGAATCTAGCGTTTATCTACCCTCTGCAAAGTTCCCAGAATTCCAAGCAGAAACTGTCTGCAGCTGGCAAAACCACACCTCTGTTAGAACACGAGGCAAATCATAGTCAGCTGCTTCCGGGCGGTCTGAAGACGCCCCCTGCTCCACATCTGGGGTTAAAATGAAAGCACATTCTTATAATCCCAGCACTTGGGAGGCAGAGGCAGGTGGATTTCTGAGTTCGAGGCCAGCCTGATCTACAGAGTGAGTTCCAGGACAGCCAGGGCTACACAGAGAAACCCTATCTAGAAAATCAACAACAACAACAAAAAAAAAAAAAAAACCCAAAATTCCAAAATTGTCACTAAGGAATGTGTGTGTGTGCATGTGTGTGTGAGTGTGTGTATGTGACTGTGTGAATGTGTGTGGGTGCTCGTGGGAGTGTGTGTGTGTGTGTGTGTTGGGGACAGGAGGCGCTGTCCGTATCCAGAAGTAAGGGATTTTCTGCTTCTCTGTTCCCTTCTCCACCTCTTCCCCGCCCACACACACACACCTTGCCCCACTCCCCTCCAACCCTTACAGCTTTCTCCCTGTCCTCTCCTTGGAGCCTTTGAGGGCCAGGCAGGTGGCCTGGCCACCATCCTTCAGAGTCCCTGACAGCAGAGGTCCCAAGAGACCTAAGGTCCTGGAGCTTGAACTCAGGCTTCCTCTGTCCTCCAGAGCCTACTCTGGTACCCAGAGGGGTGTGGCAGTGCTTCGCAGGTTACCTGCTTCTCTGCACATGGGCACTGTGTCCTCTGTGCCCTGACTTGAGAACTACAAGCCAAGGACGAACTTAAACTTCTGATATTCCTGCGAGGTGTAACTCGCTGCCTGGTTTGTCTGATGTTTTCCCCCCTGAGTGCTTGTAAGATACTCTTCTCGGGGGGCCTGTGAGATGGCTCAGTGGGTAAGAGGTGTTTGCTGCTAAGTCTCTAACAATCGGAGTTCAATCCCTGGGACTCATGGTGAAGGAAGAGAATCGACTCTGCTAGTTATCCTCTGACCTCTACATACACACTGTGGGGCATGTGTGTGCACGTGAACTCTGTGTGTATGTGTGTGTGTGTGTGTGTGTGTGTGTGTGTGTGTGTGAGAGAGAGAGAGAGAGAGAGAGAGAGAAAGAGAGAGAGAGAAAGAGAGAGAGAGCATCTTCTTGGGACTCTGTAGTTCACAGTAATGATTTTTGCTCTTGGTTTTGGTTTTTTTTTTTTTATTTACTCTAAGAATCTCTTTGCCTCCTTCTCAGTGTTTATCATCATCATCACCATCATCATTATTGAAAATTTCCTTGTAACTATACATCAGTAAATATTAGAAATCTTGATTCTCTCAGTGTCTCCTTAGAACGCCTCATCCTCTACCCCCATGCGTCTCCCTTGTTTCTATCTCTCTGTGTGCTCTGTTACGGCTTATGACTTCTTCAGATCTATTTTCCAGTCCACCAGCTGTCTCTTTGACTGTATCTAATAGGCAGTTTAACCCTTTGGCTGGGTTTCCAGTTTCAACATCATCATATTTGTCTCTGAGTCTCTTGGTTCCTTTTCAGATTTGCCTAGCATGATCATTCACCTTTATCCGCCTGGGTGGGGTTTGGAATTGCCTAGGAGACGCATCTCTGAGTTTGTCTGTGACAGCATCTCTAGAGAGGACTCACTGAGAAGACCCACTGTGAGTGTGCGCGGCACCACCCCATGGGCCAGGGTCTGAATAAAGTCAGCCAGAAAAGGAGAGAGTGTAGTGAGCAGCAACATTTGTCTGCCACTTCTCCCTGATGGGGGTGCAGTGTGACCGCTCACCCACACCCCCTCCACCACGGGGGTGCAGTGTGGTGGTTTGAATGAGAATGGCCCCCATAGGCTCACAGGTTTGAGGGCCTGGTCCCCGGCTGATCTGGGAAGGATTAGGAGTTGTGTGGCCTTGTTGGAGGAGATGTGTCGCCGAGGGTGGACTTTGAAGTTTCAAAACCCCATGCCAAGTCCAGTCTCTCTCAGGACCACCACCCTCGTGCCACCCACCTTGGCTTCTCTCTGTCGCTCTGCTGCTGCCTGGGAGTCGGGCTGTAAAGCCCTCAGCTGCTCCAGCATCACGTCTGTCTGCTTCCCACCATGATGATCCACCAGGGACTAACCCTCTAATACTGCCAGCAAGCCCCCAATTAAATGCTTTCTTATTTTTTTTCGAGATTTATGTATTCATTTCATGTATGTGAATACACTGTCGCTGTCTTCAGACACAGCAGAAGAGGGCATCGGATGGTTGTGAGCCACCGTGTGGTTGCTGGGAGTTGAACTCAGGACCTTGGGAAGAGCAGCCAGTGCTCTCATGCTTTTTCCAGCCCCCAAAATGCTTTCTTTTTAAGAGTTGCCTTGGTCACGGTGTCTCTTCACAACAATACAGCTGTAACTAAAACAGCAGGTTAGTTTATCAGACCAATAAGAAAAGTAATTCATGCACAAAACTATCCTTATAGCAGACTGATTTGTGCTTTAAATGTGGCATTTTAAGTAAATATGCACATAATTTGGACTTGGAAATAAATCTTCCTTCTTTTTAAAAATTTAAAGTATTTTTTATGTGTCTGCATGTTTTAGCAGTGTGCACCGCACACATGTCTATCCACCACATGTGTGCCTGGTGCCCTCCGAGGCCAGATGCCATGGAACTGGAGTTGTAGACACTTGTGAGCCACCATGTGGGTGCTGGGAATTGAACCTGGGTCCTCTGGAAGAGCCGCTCATAACCAGAGCCAGCACCCATTCCTTCTTTTTTTAAATAGATTTTTAAAAACATATTTTACTTTTATTCATATGTGTGTGCATGTGTGTAACTGCAGGGTTACCTGGGGAAGTCAGAAGAGGCTCTTAGAACCCCCTGCAGCTGGACTTCACACTTATTATCTGCCGGCCCTGGGAACTGAACTCAGGCCCTCTGCAGGAGCAGTCTGGGGGGCTCTTACCGGCCAAACCATCTCTCCAGCCCCTGAGTTCCAGTTTTTTGAGATATGTCTCATATAGGTAAGGCTGGCCTCAAACTCACTACCTAGGCGAGGCTGGTCTTGAACCCCTGTATCTGAACGCATATTCGATCCATAACAAGGCACCAGATCACACTTCTGAAATAACTAAATAGCGGGAGCATAAAATACATGAAGCCACAGCTCCCGAGACTCTCTGCCGCTCACGGCAGGCAGCCTGAGACGGGAAGAAGCTGCAGCGCTTACGGTGGTCCCATGTAGAACTCGGGGGGGGGGGTAGGGGGGGAGCTCCAGGCCACAGAAACCCTGCTGGAGCCCAGTGAGACCGAAGGCTGGGGCAGGGGGCACGGAGTAAGGGTCGGGGCTGGTGGAATGGAGAGAAGCTGGCCCCCGTGAGATGAGGACAGTACCCGTAGCTCCCATGGGCCCCCAGAGACTGTCCCAGCATGTGGGCACAGTGCTGGACAGACCTGGCCTCCGTGCCTGCTGCACAGAACCCTGGGCAGGCTGCTGCTCCCAGCATCTTCTGAAGCCTGACTTGAAAGCCTCTGGCTGTTTCCAAGTAACCGCGCATCCCCACAAAGTCAGATGACTTCTTTGTAGACAAAAATACCTGGTACCGGAGGGGGCCATCCACCGCGTCTGGATCTGGGGTCAAATCTGGTGTCAGGAGACAAAGGCAGGGAAGGTCTGGGCGTGATGACGGAGCGTCATCCGAAAGAGCAGCCGAGAGCGACCTGACGGCAGAGCTAGCCAACCATAGCCCAACGGTCCAATCGTCACACACGTGTGCTCAGAAAGGTCAGAGACGAATCTGTGACTACAGCCACGGAGGACATTAAAGGACCCACCAAGCTCCGGAGTGGGGATGCTCCTACGATGAAGCTGTTAATGTGCTGGGTGTGATCCGCAGCACACCCGGGAGCCAAAGTTAGCCTGTCAGTGACCCTGACAACAACCACCACCAAGGAACCGGTTGTGGTGATATGTGTCTGAGGATGAGGAGTTGGAGGTCCAGCCTCGGCTACATAGTAGGAGTCCAGCCTGGGCTACATAGTAGGAGAACAGCCTGGGCTAAATGATATTGTGTCTGCGAAAGAGAGACAGATAGAAAGACAGACAGATAGAGAGGGAGATAGAGAGGGAGATAGACAAATAAAATAAAATAAAATAAAATCAAGAAGAAGAGGCTCTGTGATTGCCCTGAGGTGAAGCTCCTGCTGCCAACCTTAAACACCTGAGTCTCATCCCTGGAGCCCGCCTAGTAGTAGAGAACCGACTCTCACAAGCTGTCCGCTCATTTTCACAAGCACGTTCCCCCAAATAAAGTGATAAAAAGAAAAGATTTTAAAAAGAACAAAGAAACCCCAATCTGAGCCTGGGGATGCGACAGAGGTCTCCAGAACAGAGGACACGAGGGACGCCACTAAAACATTTGCAGAGATAACGGCCCCAGACTTTTCAAGTATAACGGCAGCTGTAAAACCCCACCGACTGGGCCGGCGAGGTAGCTTATGGGGGAAAGGAGCTTGCGGTGCAAGCCAGCAACCCGAGTTTGATCCCCAGAACCGCAGAAAGGTGGATGGAGAAAAACAACTCCGCAAAGCTGTCCCTCTGACTTTCACGCGTGTGCCCGTGCACGCAAGCTTTATTTAAGATGTCTAAGAAACTCAGCAAGCACAAACATGAGGAACGCTGCCCCATGGCACATTGCCAAACTGTTCAAAACTAGAGGGGAGCACCGCGCTAGGGGAGGGGAGCACCAAAATAGGGGGAGCACCACACTAGAGGGGAGCACTGCACTAGAGGAGGGGAGCACCGCACTAGAGGAGGGGAGCACCGTGCTAGGGGAGGGGAGCACCATACTAGGGGGGAGCACCACACTAGAGGGGAGCACCGCACTAGAGGAGGGGAACACCACACTAGAGGAGGGGAGCACCACGCTAGAGGAGGGGAGCACTGCGCTAGGGGAGGGGAGCACCACGCTAGAGGAGGGGAGCACCGTACTAGGGGAGAGCATCACACTAGAGGAGAGAACTGCACTAGAGGAGGGGAGCATCACTAGAGGAAGGGAGCACCACCCTAGAGGGGAGCACCACCAGTGGTGAGATGACTCAGAGGAGGAGTGAGGATGGCAGCAGAGGGGGATGCTCCTTGGAGACACTGCCATTTGCAACTTAGGAGCTCTGTACAGAGTGAAGTAAAGGCCGAGCGCAGGGGCTGCGGGGACGGTTCATCAGCTAAAGGAGCTTGCCGCCAAGGTTAAGGACCTGGGTTCAAGCCCCAGAACCCACACGGTGGAGGGACCAACTCCTGCAAGTTGTCCATAGACCTCCACACGCATGTTATGGCACATGTACAACCCCGGTAGATAAACACATTCGAAGAGAAAATTAAAACTTAAAAATCAAAATCTGGGAGACCCCTCCACCCCCACCCCCACCCCCGTCTTATCCCCGTGTGCGATGGCCCGGCGGCCTGGTCCAGCTCAGTCTTCACGTTCTCTGTCCTCGTCCACGGCAGGTGAAGCACCGCCCCGGGCAGATCTCTGAGCCTCAGGAAACTAATCTATGCCTTTCTTCCACCCCCTCCCAAGGCACCCTCCCTCTTCCTGTCTCAGCCAATCCACAGAAGCTGAGGAAGAAGAGGAAGGTCTCATTTGTATGTTCAGGTTCCTCCCCTGCCCCTTATTAGGGGCACAGTTACCATAGTAACTGTCCCCTCAAACCTCTCCGGTCTCTTCCTCCCCTTTCCATCGGGTAAGAATTCTGTCTGCTTTACTCAGCTTTGAGCTCGGAACGCACCTCCTCATCTTAAAGGTAAAGAAACTGGCCCAGAAAAGGAAAGCAACTCGTCCAAGGACACACAGCACAGCCAGTAGCCGAGCCTTAGCTGGAATCCTGGGCTCCTGGTTCCCAGTGCATCCTGGGAAGAAGCTGGGCAGGGCTGCTGCTGGTCCACGCTTTCCCCAGCTCCCCCACCCGCGACCCCGAAGGAACCCTGAGGAGGGGGCAGGGCGGGGGATGTCCCTGGAAAGCCCTTTGAAAGCATAGCCTGTTCCCTGCCCCTCACCATCGTGCCCGACGTCAGCACGCTGGACTCCTGCACAGTTTGCCGAATGATCAGAATGATTTGGGGGAATGGGGGTCACCTGAGACGTTGTTTGGGGGTGGGGGATGGGGGTGGGAGTGTCTGGTTCTAGACAGTTCCATCCAGAAGAGACCTTCACACACACACACACACACACACACACACACGCACACGCACACGCACACACACGCGCGTGCGCGCTCATCCTGACTCAGTAGCACTACTTAATGATGGAAAGATGGCCCCTCACCACACGGTTAGAGAGCGCCATGGCGGGCCCAGAGAGCGGCCAGCAGACTCCTCCTTCCTGCGAACAGAGTTTCATTTAACTTTTTATTATGGAAAATTTCCAACATCTGCAGAAGATGAGGGGCTCCCTCGTGCCCGCTCCCAACTCAGGAATCGTTCGCTCGGACACATTCTGCTCTCCCTGGCTGGGCAGGCCATCGGGAAGGGCTAGAGGGAGTTCCCAGAGAAGCTCAGGGAGAAGTGGCCCCCGGGAGTCAGGGAGGCCCTGGCTAAGGAAGCCCAGCCCCGGTTCCTGCCCCGGCCCCGCCTCTCTTTGTTTCCTTTTCCACTGCTTTCCCCCCTTCACTTGCAATAAAAACATAATTATGGCTTTGTAAGGGAAAAAAAGGCAAATTATGGTGACATGCTTTAATTATGCTCCAGCAATGGCGGGCTGAATTCCACGGGCAGGGCCTCAGAGGTTACCTAAAAATAAAGCAAGAAGGCTCATTAGATGCTAATTGCTACTTTTGCCAACTGAAGTGAGAGCCTGGCGCGTGTGCTGTTCAGTACCGAGAGCTGTCTGGGGAACAGGCCTGGTGATGATCTGGGGCCAGAGCTGAGGCTTGGGGCATGGCCAGGGTACTACAGAGAGGATGGCAGAAGCCAGGGAGCCTGAGCCTACCCTGGCTGCCCAGAGACATCTGGCTCTGAGATCCTCAGGAGGCTATAAAGGGGCCCAGGTCCTTCCTTCAGACTCCTTCCTTGGGGCTCCATAGCTCCTTGATGGTCTTGAGGGCAGAGGTGACACACTGCTAATTGGGGTCCCCTCTGTCCTAGCTCTAGGCCCGCCGGTCTCCTGCTTCCAATTGCCAGGGGCTGAGAAGTAGCTAGGGAGCTGGAAGGACCAGGCCTCAGGCTCGGCTTTCCAAGCTGTCTGCAGCAGGTCCTGAAAGGGAGGGGAAAGTGTCATGTGTCTGTCCTGTCATGTCACCTGTCTTGTCTAGTCACCTGGCAGCTCTTGGCCCTGGCCCAGGTGGGAGCAGCTGTCTTGTCTGTGAACCATAGGCAAGCTTTGTAGGTGGGCACTGCTGGTCCCCTTTGCTCCACTGACCCCAGGGCCTGGTCCGTGACTGGCCCACCCATAGTGCCTCACCCATCCCTGGGCAGTTCTGGGAGCTGCTCAGCCTCCCCCCAGGCTAGTGCGGACCTGTGGCCTGGGAGTGCCTTGGGCTGTGCTGTGTAAGCCAGGATGGAGAGGGTGCTGGAGGCAGATCTACCCATTTAACCTCCTCAAGACTGAGACCCCAAGGGCATGACCCATCTGCCTTACTGAGATATAAAATCCTGGGCAACTCCAGCACATAGCTGTGTGGCTCAGTGTCCCTTATGAACTAGGGGAGGGGTGCAGGCCTGTCCCTTATGAACTAGGGGTGGGGTGCAGGCCTGTCTGTGCGGCTGGGGGCAGGGAGGGGTGCAGGCCTGTCTGTGCGGCTGGGGGCGGGGAGGGGTGTAGATCTGTC
>NW_022196909.1:48062640-48080721 GCF_008632895.1 Mastomys coucha | reverse complement strand
AAACAAAACAAGGAGGAGACCGGAGGTAAGCTCAGTGGTTAGAGTGCGCGCCTAGTGTGAAAAACGGCCTGAGATACCATTCCCCGTACAGCGATAGGAAATGATAATAAAATTCAATTTGTAACTCAGGATGGAAGCTGCCAGCTGGCCCTGGAAGAGCTTCCCCCACCTTCTCAGAGCGGCTCACTCCCAGCTCATCTCCCAGCAGTGAGTACGGACCCTTCTCTACTTTCCCACGTCGCTAGGTTGCCCTTTACTTATGGGTTGCTCCTGCCAGCCGTGGGCCCATGGGCCCCCCACTTTCCAGTACCCACATTCTGGTCCAGGGGTTCAGACTCACCCAGCTCAAGGCTTCCTACTTAACAATATGTGGCCGTCACCTTTCCTCAGGGATCAATGTTTCAGAGTTAGCGTGGCTTCCCCGAGGGTGGCTCCCTAGCAGCTGGCCTTCCTCCACCTGCATCTGCTCACGTAGGGGAAGACTGGCATCTGTCCCTCCTGAGTGTGAGAGGGACAGAGAGACAGGGCCCCACTGGGTGATGATTCCACCCTAGATCAAAAGTGATGTCACCACGCACAGTGGGAATGGACTGCCAAGTGTGGCCTTCTAGCTCTGGGCCGGGCCTTCTACCTGGGGAGCCTTGAGCCTCAGATCTGAGGAGGGGCAAGGCGGGGTGCTGCAGGAATCCCCCAGAGGACGCCTTTCTCCATTGAAGTCAAGCCTTCCCCTGTATACCTATTCACCTGGAAGCTTCCAGAAATCTGTGCTCTGGCTTTGCCTGACTGAGCCGAGCACAGTGCTGGGCAAAACCTAACCTGAGCGGTCTTGGGACCATCCTACCAGACAACCAGTCACTCCTCTTCTCTCTTCCTAGCAAATCCTGGGTACCACTCAGAAACGTGGTGACACGAGGGGCTGAGCAGAGCTGGCCCCCAGGAATAAGGGCTGGCTCAGGGGCTCGGGGGACCTCGACGCCTGATGCCACCCAGTGATGTCATCGGCATCTCACACTTGGTCCCTGATGCCTCCCTGCCCGGGGCCAGAGTTTTCCCTTTGGCTATAATGCCCCCACAGCTCTGTCCTTAGCTGTTGGGTGGAAGAATTGGGGGAAGGGCAGTGCCAAGAACCTGGGTCAGGTCCCACTGCCAGCTGTGGCCTCTCCTGGCAGAGCCCGGCCTCTTAGCCACGCCCCCTGCCTACCTCCCAACTTGTCAAGGGAGCCAGCTGCTAACAACACACGCTTGCATGCCTGCACACACACACTTGCCACTAGCTAGGGCAGGTGTATATGAGGAGACAAACACACAGAGTCACAAAGAGTCAAACTCCTACGGCTCCATGTGCCCACACATGGGTCCCAGGCACCCTAACACCTGAAGATAGGAAATCAGGGCTGGACTGGGGACCATGGTATCCTGAGCCAAATTCTGCAAGGGACATCCTTGGCTGGAGAGGTGCTGGCTCCTTTCTTTAAAGATTTATTTTTAATTATGTGTGTGGGGGGTGTCCCCAGGTGAACACAGATACCCAAGAATCGCAGAAGAGAGCAGGTGATCCCCTTGAGCTAGGCCGGATGTAGATTCTGAGAACTTGGGTCTTCTGTAAGACATTTAACTACCAAGCCATCTCTCCAATCCCCTTAGGCACTACAATATTCTGCAGTGTCCCGCTCACTTCGCTTGAGACACCAGCAATCCAAGCCTAAAGCCTGCACAGAGCCCTGCCCCCAGCATCCTTCTGAAGTTCACAGCCCTTCTGGCCCTGCTGACCTCTGGCCACTAGCCGTGGCTGAGCATGGGGCCCTCAGTGGACACGCAGGCCGGGTGCAAAACCATGTGTTTATCTTTATTAGAAATGTTCTCGGTATAAAAACAGTCATGCTACACATCAGAGACCATCACCAGACACCCAGGCACTGAACTCCGTGTCGTTGGCAGGAAGGGCAAGGTGGGCAGGCGGGCAGGACACACGGCAGACGGGTAGGGCGGGCGAGCAGGCTGCAGGCCACAGGGACACACAGGCCACCAGGAGGACGCAGCACTTCGAAACACACTCAAGATTAGTTTTTGTTTGGGCTCTTGGGGGAGGTTGATCCCCCCCTTTTTTTTTCTCTCTTTTGTGATGTGAAAGAGTTGGTGGATGAAGCAAAGGAGGGGCGTAGAGGCTGGAAGGAAATGACGTGGAGTGGGGCAGAAGAGAAAATGATGTGGTGGGGCTGGGGCAACTCAGGGAGCAGGGGGAGGGGCCGGGGCAGATGGAGGGGAAGGGCGGGAATGGAAAGGAAAATTCCGAAGCAGAAAGCCCAAACAGACATGCAGAGCAAAGACGGAAGAGAAACGCAAAGACAGGGTGGGGACCATCTGGGGTCACCAACAAGACAGACGGAGGCAGAAGGGGAAAAAGCCAGGACTGGGCTCTCGAGAGCGAGCCCCTGTGCTTTGGGGCGGGGCACAACATTGGTCCAGAAGGAAGGCCTGTGTGGCTCAACCTGGAGCTGCCCCAGCCACTCAGCCTCCTCCGGTTGCCCACCACGGCTTGCCCAGCAGTGATGGCCGGGATTTCTACTGTCCTCAGCACCAAGCCACGTGCGTGGATGCCCACGAGGCAGGCAGGCATCAGCAGGGCCCTCGGGAATGACCCTGGCCTGATGCACCATCCTCAGAGGTTGTGTCTCTTCAGCTTGGCTCCGAAGCCCGGCTAGATTGCATGGTTGGTGTAAGTGACGTAGGTCTGTTTGGTGGCCAGTGCTGAGGAGAGACCAGAAGATTTTGAGGAGTGAGCACTACCTCTTCTGGGGCCTTCCCCGCCCCCCCAGAGATGCTGACCAGCACAGAAACTCCATTAGGGCCCCCAACCCAGGGTACCCCCAACTGGGTGCAGGACCCACCTCCCCAAAGCTGCCTCTCTTGCTGTCTCCGGACCCCGTGTCCCACACAGAATTCCCCACCACCACATCTTTGCTCCTGTGAACCATTACCTGAAGCACCCTTCCTGTTCACGATGTTAACCTGGATGCAACCTCCATCTTTGAACACCTCCCCTCCTAAATCTACCCATGCCTTAAATAGTTCTTTGGATGTATGATACAGTCACAGACTCTTAAAACATTCTCCAAGGGAAATCTTTCAGAGGTTCAGCCCCTGATATTTTGAAAGAGAAAGCGCTCAGCGTGTTAGAAGGGTGGCCTGGAAGAGGACACTGGGACTGAGAGGAAACCGTGTCATAGAGGGGCCTTGGTTGGCAAGCAGCTGAGACCCACCGTGGGCTTACATGAAGAAAACACAAGTCCCTGTTCCCAGAGATGCTGGAGCACCCATCCTGTCCATTCCTGGTAATCCGCCCACCCCCCTCCATCTGGAGGCCTCTGCCCAGGCTTTCTCAGCTCTGGTCACTCTGGCGTTCATTCATGTCCCCCACCCCAGATAAGACTGATGAGGCCCATCTGAGGTCTTCCCTTCTCCTGACCACAGCACCCTCAAGGACCCTTCCCTAGGGCCCCAGCCGGGTGATGATATCAGCTCTCATAGGTAATGTGAGCTCCCCCTACCCACGAGAGTTCAGACCTTCTGTAACTGTAGCCCAGTGGGTTGCTCCCAGCTGTCAGGGACCTGAGACTAGAGGCGTGAGGAGGCTGGCCACACCCTTGGTTCGGTCCTGCCATGACAGGTTTGGGGGGGTCTCCCTCAGTAGCAGTGACAGGGAGCCTGGGGCAGGGCTATAGAGATGTTGGTTGGGGAAAATGCTGTCCCCATCTGGAACTGGTTCATTTCCCTTGGGAGTCCTTCAGCTCTGAAGAGGAGGCACACCCGTTGGGTTGGGCCAGGGACAGGTGACCTAGGAGAGAGGAGGTGGGGCGGGCAGCATGGAAGTCCACAGGCTACCTCCCTGCCTCCCTCCTGTTACACTGGGCACATGGGCCAAGCTAAGGACAATGTGTCCCAGCCTCTCTTGCAGCTGAGCAGGCTCTATGGTAAATCTTGTTAATTAAATCCAAGGGAGGGATGGTGGCCTAGTTAGGGTCAGTTATCAGCCTGGAGTCATTTGAAGGAGTCTCAGTTGGGGGATTAGCCAGATCAGATTGGCCAGTGGTCACGTCTGTGAGGGATTGTCTTAATGAGTGATTCGGAAGGACCCAGCCCACTGTAGGCTCCGCCATCTTCATGAGGTGGGTCTGAGCTGGATAGAAAAGCTAACTAAGCAGAAGCCAGAGAATGAGGTGAGGAGGAGCCATCCTCTGCGACTTCTGCTTCGAGCTCCTGCCTTCTATTCCCGCTTTAACTCAGTGATGGACTATAACCTTTAGGATGAAATAAATACCTCTCCCACAGCCCCAAGCCTCGTTTGGCCACGGTGTTTATCATAACAGTAGAAAGCAAAGTAGGAGAGATGCAGTACAACTTCCAACACGGTCTGAGTATGACAGACACTCGCAGGTGCTGGAGGTAGCCAGCATCAATCCCTAGGGAACCAAAGGAGCGACAAGATGGAAGGAACCTGGGCCCATACCTCAGGCCTGTCCACCTAGCACTTTCTTTGACATTAGAGAGAGACAAGCAACCATCTGATTTGAGCCTCTTGGTTCCCCTCTGGGACCTCAGGAGGTACGGAGACCAGGGTTCAGTTCAGCTAAAGAAATAATTTCCTCCTGGCCAGTGGAGAGGGTGGGCAAGGGACATGATATAGCAGCGTGCTCCCTGTCCACGGACGTATTTGAGCCGAAGCTGGGTGCAATGGAAGGAAACGTGACCTAGCATTCAGGGAAAGATAGAAACAGCCATATCTTTTATCCCTGCATCTCTCCAGGGAGCTGAATGACTGAGGAGATGACAGGATGAAGCCACACAACTACGAGGCACCCTGGGCCTGGGATGGACTGGCTGAAGTCAGAATAGGCTGGACACAGGATGGCGGATGGGCTGGATGCGGCACATTCTAGAAGGCGGGAGCCTCCCTCTTTCTTCCTGGGTGACCTCGGGTGGCTCCCTCCTTTTCCTACTGTGCCTCAGTTTCTCTAGCTATAGCTAGAATAAGCAAGCAAGGTGGCCCTCTGTGCCTAGACTTCTTTTCCCAAAGGACTGGCAAAACTTCCAATGCCTCCACCAGCTGAACCCCAGTGCCCCAACACAGGCACTGCAGACGGCCATCCAAGCTGCCTCAAACTGGTTCCCCACACTCCATCATCCCTATGTCAACCAACGAGAACTGGTTCTCAGCTGCAAGACCCTCCCACGGGCTGGGGTCTGGAGAGGGAAAGAAACCTCAGCTGCGTGGGAGCCGACTCCCCGCAGGAGAGCATCAGCCCCAGGCCCCGCTGCGTCAGGAGCTATAAGGCGACAAGAAAGAAGCATGTGGCAAGGGCTGTCTGTGTCCTGTGCCCCTAGCCCAGCCAGAGCTGCTTGTTTCCTCTAGACTATCTTTATCAGACTCCATAGCTCGAGGGATGGGAGTCTCAGCCCTCAGCTTCAAGCCAGGGAACCCCCAACGCCTGTCTCACCATCTGGAAAATGGGCACAGAAGCTGACTAACACACAGGAAGAATCAGCCAGCCGGGAGGGGTCCTGGGACACAGCCTGTGCCTCCTCAGCGATCTGCTAACAGCCTTCTCAGAACAAAGGCTCTCCCTGTGACACCAGTGACAGCCAACACCGTTCTCTCTCCCCGTTAACAGCACAGCGCTCGCTCGGGCCAGAGGCAATTGAAAACCCTAGGCTCTGAGAAGCTGGGCAGAAAGGTGCCCCGCACCCGCAGAGAGGCCAGGGTGGGACTTGACACCACCGTTCTGTTTGTGAGCGGGAGGCATGAAGGTGTGGCGGAGCCCTCCCCAGGGGTTCTCAGTCACCAGCCAACCGTACAGCAATTTGCAAGACAGCTCGAGGCACGAGGCTAACGGTCACCGCCTGTCGCCCTGTGATTCTGCACCAATCGGGCTAGCAATCAGCGTTCTAAATTATTTATTCTGTTGTTTGTTTAAAGATGTGCGGCCTGAACTTGACAGGGTGAAAAATGTTCGCGTTCCTCGGGAGTGACACCTCCCCACCCCTCCCTCTCACACCCCCTCGGCTGGGCTGTCCCTAGAATTGATCTCCACGGAGCCCTGTCACTGAGAGAGTCAGGGGACAAAGGGAGCTGCCAACTCTGGCTCTGGCTGCAGGGGGTGCTGGGCCCACCCTTACAGGAGCAGGGTTGAGGACCTGTCTCTCCTCCACCTACACTTCCTTTTCTGACCTTGTGATCAGCCTGAACAGGACAAAGGGACCAGGTCCGTGGGGCCATCAGAACTCTACAAAGCTCCTCACCCTGCGGCCCCCACTGGTTGATGAGTGTAATCAAAATATTAATAACCCTCCTGAGTTATATCGTGGGTACATCCTACCCTCGACAGACAGCACGGGCATGTGTGCGCATGGATGTGCATGGATGCATGTGTGGGTACCCGTCTATTTGTGTGTGGGGTTGTGCGCAGAGCCGCTCCTGCACCAGTGTACAGTGTGGGGACTGGGCTGGAATGGACACGTGTCCACAGGAAGGAGCAAGTGATCCTGGGGCTCAAGCCAGAAATCGAGATTACAGCTACCACGATGATCCCTGGCATTTGAGTGAACATGGAAGCCAGAGGGAGTGTCCTGTGAGGACCCTCTCTGCCTCTATCCATCCCTAAGGCGGTATGGGAAGGAAGGGCCAGGGTCGGAGGACAGGGGTCACGTGGTTTTCCGGGAGGAGGAACAAGAACAGCGAAGTCAGTTATGCGGGGAAGCTATCATCACAGGGTTGGGACACGTCAGAAGTCAGACGTAACGCCCCACATAGAGGATGGGTACCCCAGAGACAGGGAGACCATAGCACAGAGCAAGCCACCATGCTGAGGTCAGCACTGCCATATAATATCAGGAGGAGCCCTCGCTTCCTCCGGTTCTCAACTGCGGATCCAGCCCGGGTGGAGCCTGTCCCTGCTGCCACCAAGTGGTTCCGTAGGCCAAGTCTGCAGAGGCCCCGGACAAGCCCTGGGGGAGCGCTGTCCCATGGGGACATCAGTCAATGTCCCAGCCCACTCTATCCTCACCCACCTGTCCCAGGATGGCCTAGGGTCCCCATCTTTCGTTAGAGACAAAGCCAAAGGTCCCTCCTGGGTTACCCCAGGAACTGGGCCTCTGCAGCAGTCCCTTCCTCCAGAAGAACTGAGAGACATAGGCCAGAACAGGGATATGATGGAGTCTTAGCACCCTGCAGGAACCAGGTCAGCGACACAGGAGGATGTGGTCACTCCCAGGGTCTCCGAAGTTCTCCTCAGCCACCAGGAAGGGCCTAACCTGCAAGCTACCTTAGGCCTTCAGCGGCCTCTGCAAAGGCGTGGGGCGGGACCTGGGAGACAAAGGAAAGTGGCCATACACTCACCTGGGGCCTCCAGGTTCTCACACAGCTCTGACTTGGCTTCCCCATTGGGCCTGAAGTTGCCCTTCTGTGTGAACTTGTTGGACATGGTGGCGGCGGTGACCACGGCTTTGAGGCTGCGCTTGCGCTTCGGCACGTTCTGCTCCGGGTGGAAGAGGATGATGTAGACTTTGGGCATGTAGAGCATCCCCAGGGACACTGAAGCACTCAGACTGACAGAGACCGTCAGTGTGGTTGTCTGGATGTACAGCTGTGGGGGGGCCGCAGGTAGGGGTCAGAGCCAGCTCCGCCTTCATGCCCCTCAGCTCCGCCCCATTCTAACTCCACCCACCTGACCCTTCCCCGCTCCAGCTCCGCCTTCATGCCTCTCAGCTCCGCCCCATTCTAACTCCACCCACCTGACCCTGCCCTGCTCCAGCTCCACCCCTCTTGCCCCACCCCCTTCTGGCTCCACTCCCCACCCCACTCCATTCCCCCCCCCCGCTCAGCTAATTCTCATCCTAGAGGGCCCCATCTATCCAGCATCCATTTTAGGAACACACCCAGCTGGTACAGATCCATTCTGCACTGATAGCTTTGAGCAAGAGGAAGTCAGAATTCCTGACGCTCACATCCTAGCGCGTGAACTTGGGCAGATCAGTCCTTGTACCTGTTTCCTTATGGACAAAACAGGCCTGAAAAAGGCAGTACCTACCTCCCAGAGCTGTGACATGGGCAGTTAACACTGTTAAGTGTACAGGAAACACTCTCTGTGTGGTGGTGGTGTCGTGGAACAACCCCCGCCCCCACATCCAACCTGGAGAAACGACTCCAGCATAGTTCTCGGGGACCAGAGCTGACCTTCCTAGGACCAAACCCTGCCCGAGGCTGCTGTGAGTGACATGAGCCCCCGCTGGAACAGCTCCCAGCAGCCCCACATCCACTGAGTCTCCCCACCCCATGTGCTTCCCATGTAGAACAGGCCCCGACTGGGGACCCACGACACCCGGCAGAAGATGGCTGTGGCACCAACGCTGTCAAAGCTCATTTCATGCTCGCTCGCCAGCACTAACGGTGACAGATGCTTAGCAAAATGGGAGCCCATTAATCTGGGTGTCGGATAATCCATTCTTCAATGGCGGAAGCCCTCCAAACAGAGCCCTGCAATTGCCAACCGCCCTGCCCAGGTTCCCTCCCACCTCCTTCTCTGTGACAGGTGAGCCAGGCCTCAGCGGCCTGTCTCAGCTCAGCTGGGGCTCCGGGTACTGACATGGAGGAGACAGGAAATGCCCACAAACCTTGGTTCCTACCCTAGAGTGTGGCTGATGCACCATTATCCTAAGACCACCCTCACTCCCACGTTCTGTACTTCTGTACTTCTCTCTGCAGTGAGGGGGCACACATCTGTGCTTCTGTCTGAAGACACACGGGTAGAGGCTGTCTACCCTGGCCCGGAGTGAGACGCTGGGCCTCCCCTCTTTGGGCTTCAGTCCCCACCAGTCATTAACACAAGCAGAATGCACAACATTTTGGACTCTATATGATATGTGCACAGGAACCCTGGGTGTGCCTTCACCCCAGGCTATAAATGGCACCCGGCGTTGAGCACAGTCACTGTTTCTGGGTCTTCCTCTTTCAGCCCAAGAGCCTTTCTGAAGACACACACAGTGGGTCAAGGGCAGCACAGACTAGAGTTAGAACTGCTGACGATCTGAAGCTCTCTGGGGTCCCGAACCACCTCAGGGTAGAAGAGTGCTGCCCTCCCGGATCTTCTTCTTAACCCAGGACTCAGAGTTTTGCACCCCCGCCCCAACAACCCTGGAGCTGGTCTCCGGCTCCAGCACCTTCTGGTGTCCCCTGTGTACAGGTATATGTGGCTCCCAGAAGTGGTGGCTCCGGTGAGCCCTTCTAGAGAAGCCAGTCTAGAGGTCCTCTAGACTTCAGATGGCACCTGAGTCAGGCTAAGGGGTGTGGGAGGGAAGGAGGGAGGCATTGGGACACTCTAAGGTCCAAGTGAGGGCCAGCTTGCAATGTGACCTCACTGCCTAACCCTCTGGCCTCGGGGTCAGTCTGCCACCATCCCGTTCTCAGGCACACCAGACCAGCCAGCCCTGCGGCTTCTCTGTGGAGTCCTCTCTGAAGTCCTGACAGCCTCAGCCGCCACTGTCTAGTAATGAATAGGGTTTGACAGAGGACAAAGCACAGAAAGCAACAGTTGTATGTGTGGACCATGGTCCCCTCCCTCTGTGTCAGGGCTGTGAGAAGCCCTGCGGATGAGTTCCACCCACTTTGGCTTCGAATCTGTACAAGCCCAGGAACCTCCTCCATCCTGGCTGACTCGACAGCCACATCCTGCCCAAGGCTGGCTGAGCAGTGACCTCACACTGAAGAGAATTAGAGGGCTCACAGGAATACCTCACAGCTGTTAAGCCCTGAGAATCCTGGTTAAGGCAGGAGAGCCATCACTGGCTCACCAGTACAGCCCTGACTTGTCTCACACAACACCCAGGGGAGCCATGCACTCCGGCTATCGCCTGCACACACGGACCTGACCTCCCGCACACACCTGGCTTACATCCTGTCCCCGCAGCTGGGTGCATAGAACAGACACAGATCCATTCAGACAACTGCACGGCTACCTGTATGTACCCACCGGCACCTGAACCCCTGTGTGCACACACACCCCCTCCTCCTTGCAGGCAGTTGGGAATCCCTCAGCACATCGGTCCCTCGTGTCCACTGTCCCTGTATAGCTCACACATAGCTCATTTATTACTGAACGTGCATGCATGCAAAAGACCACGCTTGTGTCTGCGCACACGCATGCATCTAATATACACGCTCGCTCTCCCTGAGGTTGGTGTCCCAAGTGGCTCAAAACTCAATCTCTTCTCTCTGACTTCATCTGGAAGATGGGAGAAGGCTAGTGCCCGGTAGTGTGACCACACATTGGTGAGGGCAGCCCGTTATAGAGCTCGGGAGGTACCCCTACCTCTCTCTGGATTCTGAAGGGACTATCTCCAAGAGGGGATACACCCTAGCATCTCTTTCCAGATCCCAAGAAGAGCCCCTTGGAGGGCAGGAATCCAGGATGGGAGGGCCTTGGCTGTCATGTTGTGGCCTAGAAGCTATAGACTCCAATGCCCCTGCAAGACACACAGGAGGGACCCCCAGGGGTGACCCCAGGTGAGGCCAAAAGCAATTTCTCAAGCTGCCAGCTTCCTGGGGTGTGGGGTCATAAACCCCAAGGGCACCCCATAGAGGAATGGGGACTCTGCCTGTACTACCCTCAGAAGGAGAGAGACAGAAGAGAGAGAGAGAAAGAGAAAGAGAGAGAGAGAGAGAGAGAGAGAGAGAGAGAGAGAGAGAGAGATACAGAGCAAGGGGGAAACTTGCAACTGGGAGAGAAAACAGAGCAAGGTTTAAAGAAAGCAGCCCCTGGCTCCCGGGCTCTAACGCCCCAGTCTGCCGTGTTCCCAGACCACCCACCTTGTCGGCTGACTGCGAGGTGCCAAAAAAGATGGGAATAAAGGCCAGCCAGACAATGCAGGTGGTGTACATGGTGAAGCCGATGGGCTTGGCCTCGTTGAAGGTCTCAGGCACGCCTCGAGTCTTGATGGCATACACAGTACACGTGACCATCAGCAGCATGCTGTAGCCCAGCAGGCAGATGAGCGACAGGTCTGAGATGTCACACTTGAGCACGCCCCGGGCAAAGCGGGGGTCAAGTGTCCGTTGGTCCTGGAAGTCCACCACTGAGTGGGAGGGGTCCACCACAAACCACACGCAGATGCCGAGCAACTGCAGAGAGATGAGGATGAAGGTGATGGCCAGCTGGGAGGCCGGGCTGATGAACCGCGGGGCGCTGACCGACCGCTTGCCCTGCTCAAAGATGCGGTAAATGCGGTTGGTCTTGGTCAGCAGAGCCGCGTAGCTGATGCTCATGCCAAGCCCCAGGAAGATGCGGCGGAGTGAGCAGGTCCCCAGGTCAGGCTCTGCGATCATGAGGAAGGTGGTGGCGTAGCAGAGAAAGATGCCCGCCAGCAGTACATAGCTCAGCTCCCGGCCTGAGGCCTTGACGATCGGGGTGTCATTGTAGCGCACGAAAGTGACCACGACGAACAACGTGGCGGCGATGCCCACCACAGCCAGGAAGAGAGGCAGCACAGCCCAGGGCGAGTCCCACTCCAGCTTGACGATGGGGATGGGCTGGCAGCTCGTGCGGTTCTCCGTGGGCCGCATGTCGTAGGGGCAGGTCTTACAGGTGTAGCGGTCCACCTGGTACTGGTACCCTGTGCAGGGCTCGCAGTGCCAGCAGCAAGCCATGCCCTTGACTGTCTTCTTCCGCTCCCCCGGCTGGCAGGGCAGACTGCAGATGGAGCGCGGCAGCTGCTGGCCACTCCCTGGCCACTGCATCCGCTCTATCTGCCAATGACAGGACCACAGAGCTGGCCTCAGGACATGCCAGCGGCACCCAGAGCTCATCTCTCTGGCTCCACACCTGAATAGGCCCGACGTTGGCCAAGAGCCCAGCTACCTGAACCTCACCAGAGCTGACTGACTGAGAGTTGGAACTGGACAACTTACCATGTGACCCAGACACCAGTGAGTTCCAAACTCATCACTCATCTGGAGATACTGAGTCTCCAGAACATAGTGTGACTCCTTGAGTCACACTAAGCACCCACGCGGAGCAAAGGCACAGGAATCCTGACTTTCAAACCCTGCGGCTGGAGACTGCGTCGCCAGGAGCAAGTTAGAACTGCCCACTTCAACCTGCCTAGCCTCCCGCCTGTGTGAACCTCCTGCGTGGTTCTCACGCACGGTGGAGTGGGAGACAGATTGCCTCACAGCTCGGCCCCCCACCCGAGCTTCTGCCGGGCGACTCCGGAGTCCTGCTCGCTTGAAAGCAAGGAACAAAGATTTAATCAGAAGACACTTAATGAGCGCCTGGGGGTTAGCATTCCTTTACATCTGGCTCGAAATGAAGAGCGCTGCTCCCGGGCTCTGAAGATGCAGTTGGTGGAAGCAAAGCCAGCCAGGGAGCATTGTCACGCTCTACTGAATTCTTCACGACGTTATGGGGAACTAACCCAGTGGCCCAGAGAGCTGCAGGTGCTGGACCAGGAGAGCCTGGTCAAAGGGAGTACACTGAGCTGCAGGTGCTGGACCAGGGGAGCCTGGTCAAAGGGAGTGCACTAAAGGCCAAAATGCAGTCAGTGTGTTCTCAAAGCAGCAAGCCTGGCCTAGTGTGTGTGTGTGTGTGTGTGTGTGTGTGTGTGTGTGTGTGTGTGTGTCTGTCTGTCTGTCTGTCTGTGTCTGTATGTGTGCATATCTCTGTCTATGTCTCTGTGTGTGTACCTGTGTATGTCTATGTGTGTGTGTCTTTGTATGTCTGTGTCTGTATCTGTGTGTCCGTGCCTCTGTGTGTCTGTGTGTCTCTGCATGTATGTCTGTGGGCGTCTGTTTCTGTGGCTCTGTATTGTGTCTACCTGTGTATCTGTCTATGTGTCTGTGCACGTCTGTCTGTCTGCCTCTGCCTGTCTGTGTGTCTTTGTCTATGTGTCTGTACCTCTCTGTGTCTGTCTGTCTGTCTTTGTCTATGTGTCTGTGTATCTTTGTCTATGTGTCTGTGTGTGTCTGTCTGTCTTTCTCCGTGTGTCTGTGTGTCCATGTGTTGGTCTATGTGTTTACCGAGTCCCCCTCTCCTGCAGGAACGTGCGTGTGTAGCTGGTTGATGCTGTCTTACAGAGCTCCTGAACCGAGGAGAAGGGAGTAGGGAAGGGCAGGGTGTAGAGGAAGCCTAATGGAGAGGTTGTCTTGGGCTCTGTGTGTTATGGGATGTGTCGCGGTCCTGAAGGAAGCTGGTGGCTATTCTGGAAAACCCTGATCCCCCATGAAAATAGTCCACTCCTAGGGTCACCGCTATGACTAGGGGGGCTTGAGAAAACACCTGACCTACCGAACCTCTGTCCTCCATCCAAGGGTAGCTGGGACGAAGCTTCCTTTCCTCTTGGTACCACCTGTGGCTCCCACAGGGAATACTGTAGACCTCACTAGGAGAGCTTCCTTTGCCTGCAGGTCCCCTCAGGTAGCCTAGTACCCTGAGTCCTCCCCCTCAGCTCCTGGAAGCCTGCCTGCAGTGGCTCCTTCAGCAACCTAAAGCCAGCCATCTGGGGAGCAAACCGTGAGGCCCAGCCCTCGCCTCACCTCACCATTGTCACTTAGTCCCTTTCCTGACAGATCAGGGATCCCAGATCTGGGCTGGGCCAAGCTGGGATGTGGGAGCAGACAGACTGGCAGGGAGAGAAGAGGGAACCTTTCAGAACTCCACACACACCTGCCCAGGCTTCAGGCCGGGCGTCTCTGAAAGAGAAACAGGACAACGTCCGCCTCACAGCCTCTCGGGAAAACACAGTTAGAACATGCCACCGGGAACGGGCCTCTGCCTCCTACACAGGACACACCCTAAATCTGGCTCCCCTCTACCAGGCATCTGGAAAACCTTGTTACAAGATCAGGTTCTATCCCTCTAAGCTGTGTGACCTCGGGAGAATCCCTCCCTAGGGGTAGTGTCCTGAGACATTTGCTGCACTGAGAAGGCTCTGGGACCCGGAGCAAGGGGATCCCTGCTGGGCAGGGCTCCTGGGGCTCCTTCTGGAAAGGATGCCAGGGAGAGAACAGATGTCTCCCCTTCATTCCTGCAAAGCAGAGACCAAGCCCCCAACAACACTGTGAGTGCTCTCTCTCAACAACAACAACAACAACAACAACAACAACAACAACAACAACAACAACAACGTTTCACTGGGTGAGGGTACCACCCCAAGAGCAAGAAAGGCAGCCATGGCATCTCTTAGGTAAGCCAGGAGGGGGCGATTAAGAACACCTGGAAAAAATGACCGCCTTCTCTAGTGAAGCCTGAGCAGCCAGAGACTCGCTCTGAGAGCAGTGACCCCCCCCCCCAGCGCAGCTGGGTGTCTGCACTCTGTCCCCCACGTCCCCTCCCTCCCCTCGTGCTTTACTCTGAGGTGCAGGTGGTCTGTCCACGAGCCGATGACCTTGTACTCAGCCGAGCCGTTGCGCAGTTGGTACTGGTAGATGTCATAACGCCCCGGCGCATCTCCGTTCTCGTTGAAGGTCACGGGGTTCCCGGCGATGCCTGCATGGGAGGGCTTCGCTGAGCCTTTACCAGGCACGGGGAGGTTTACGAACTGGGATGATTCCTGCCCGGAGCATCTGAAGAGAACACTATTCCCACCCCAAGAGCCCAGATCTTTATACCCTGCCATCGCAGGGTACCCCAGAGTTAAGCAGTGTCCTGCTCCACGTCCCCTACCTGAGAAGTTGACATTCCTGATGTACTTAAGCAGCTGGGTGCCATCCACGGGGTCCATGCGAGGGCAGAGTCCTACGCGGCCAGGACACAGGTCACGATGCATGGCGTGCAGCGCGTGGCCCATGGCATACACGGCATCAATCACGAACTGCACCTTCCCCTCCTGCTCATAGGCTGAGTCCTGCCCGATGCGCTCTCGGTCTGTGAGAGAACACCACGCTGGTTACCCATGAGGCCCTCTGAGCTCAGCAGGGCAGTGTGGGCCTGAGCCTACCCCACCTAGACCAAGCCAGGTCTCCTGACTTGAAGCCCCGTGGCTGCTTCACCACCCTGGTGTGTTTACGGAGAGGGTGGCCCCAGAGCTTAAAAGGGAGAGCCCTCGGCCCTACACTATACTCTACAAGGCTCTGGAATGGCCAGGACACGCCCCTTGGTTCCACCACTGTCAGCCGGCAGAGACCTGCTGACATCCTTAGGGCTGTGGTATCTGCTAGCCCTGTCTTGGCTGACCTGCAATCACCAAGGACACAGTTGCCCCCACAGGCTTAAGAACAGCCATGACAGGAGCTGTGTCAATCCCGAGGGTCGTGGTATCCCGAAAGCAGTTCACCCTGGGCTGCCACTCCTCTTCCAAGGAGACAGATGAAGGAGGCCCAGAGAAGCTAAATCTGGCCTCCTGAGCCCCTCAGTGGCTTTTAATCACTTGACACCAGAGGTCACCATCATGCCTGCCCACGTCACACACACACACACCCCCCGAAGGGCAAGTGAACTCTCACCTAGTAGCCTTCTCACTCCTGACTGAAGCGGCCCCACCTCCCTCTACATACCTCCTGTTGCCGGGTGTTGCCCTCCCAGCAAAACATCTGCCATTTCCAACAGACCAGCTGTGCCTATGTGCATCTGCTGGAGCCCTTCACTCGAGGGAGGGAGGCCAGGGTCACTGGACCCTCACGTGTGTTTCCAGGGTCACTGGACCCTCACGTGTGTTTCTAGACATGCCTCCCAGTCACTTGGATGCAATTCTCCCCTTGTTCTCCGTAGCCTAGGGTTCCCTGGGAGGTTCTAGAGCATACAAGATGGGAGACGTAAACAGAAGGAGCCTCCATTGATGCGGCCAGGGAGGAGCCATCGTTCTGTCAGTCTGAGTGCAGACCTTCCAGCGTGGCTACTTTAGGTCACCCACACTCCTGCCTTGTAACCCCGAAACAGCATGGCTGCTGTCCTTGGCTGAGATGCTCTGAGACAGAGTTAATAAAACTCATCCCAGAGTTCAAGGCCAGCCTGGTCTACAGAGTGAGTTCCAGGACAGCCAGGGCTACACAGAGAAACCCTGTCTTAAAAAACCAAAAAAAAAAAAAAAAACAACCAAAAACAAAAAACAAAAAAAAACAAAAACAAAAAACAAAAAACAAAACCCTCATCCCAGATGAACTGAGGTGGACTCAAACATTGATTGGTCAGATACTCACACACTCCCTACAACACTCACCAGGATGGCCGCCCTGCCCCTGTTCAGCAGCCTCGTGCAAGCCCCTGTGCTTCCAGGGCTCTGGGTGCCCTCCTCTGACAGGGGTCTACCAACTCTGCTCCAGTGGTCGTGAGACTGTGGGGTGGTGAGGCACAGGTTGGTGGTCAACCAGTGTCGTCTAGGTACGGGTGGTCGGAACAGGGGCTTTTGAAGTGGCAGCAGCGATCCCTGGATGGTGACATCCAGGAAGTCTCCCTAGAGGTGGCAGCTCTTGGCTTAGGTCCCGTGATTTTTCAAACTATGTCTTCCAGCATCTGCTGAGCTCCTATAAGCTAGGTGCTGCCCTGAGCCCTGTGTGTGCTGGGCTCTGCGGGATCCGCTCACTGAATTCTTTATTACTTTTATTTTGTTTAGATTATTTATTTTAATTTATGCATATGAGTGTTTTGTTTACTTGTATGTATCGCACTATGGGTGTGCCAGGAGAGTTAAGAAGGAATTAAACATGGTCCCCTGAGTTAAACATGGCTGGGAGCCACTGTGTGGCAGCTAGAAACTGACCTGGCTTCTCTGGAAAAGCGATAGCTCTTAATCACTGAGCCATCTCTCCAGGCCCCTTAATTCTTTTTGAATGTTTTTTTTTTTTTGAGTTACATTTACTTATTATATGTACGAGTTCATATGTCCAGCCCACATGTGGGGGTCGGAGGACACACGGAAAGGTCAGGTCTCCGGTTTCTACTATGTGGGTCTCAGGACGCCAGTGAATCTTTACCTCGCTGACATGACTGACCAGTCCCCTCGCAGTGATGGAGGTATCGAGACACAGAAACGCCAGGCAGTGAGCAGGGGAAGGAAGCAGACAAGAGAGCTGGAAAGAGGGTCCAGGGCCCAGAGGTGCCCGTAGGAGAGAGAAAATGGGCAGAGCCCTCGGGAAGCCCAAGGTGCTCGCAGACCATGTGCTACACGCTGCCTCGCCTCAAAGCAGAAAAGGGCCTTCTCAGCTGCATTCCCAGATCCACACTCGAGGGCATAAGCCACTCTGGGAAGGATAGTCCTAAGGTGAGATCACATACAAAGACCTCGTAGGCTGGCTTAGCGCTCAGTCCCTGCTCCCTGGAACTCAGGAAGACACATCCATCCTCCTGCCTCGGGCGGGCGCCACAGAAGCAGACCTGAGGTGGGGAGAGCTCAGTGCCTGTCTCTAGTGTGTGCCCGCTTCACACCAGGAAAGACGTTCACAGACCCCCCTGGACCTGGGAGGGCAGGGCTGACGGCTGTGGCACTTTGTCACTAGGGGCTGCCCTGTTGGCCAGGACTAGCCTTGGCTCACCCAGAGGACGTATTCCTTGGTTGAGAGCGGACACAGGGGGCATCATCAAAGAGCAGTCTCCTGGAACTGGGCTGTCGGTTCCCTGCCTCAAGCATCGCAGAGGCCGGAAGAGGGGTACTCCAGGTACACAGGGATGGTCGGGCCTCTGGACGGCAGGGCAAGCACCCCACCCTCCAGGGCAAGCCTGCATGCCTCTCCCTCCACACTTGGTTCATGCCACCTCCAAGGCTCCCTGTCTGGTTTCCTAACAGCTCTGTCAGTTCTAGGTCAAGACTCAAACAGCTGGAGCTGCAGAATGCAGATCTTCCACTTTGCCCATCCTGTCTTCTTGTCAGAGCCTCCACCTTGCGGGGGGGGGGGGGGGAGCCCCGAGAGCCATGAAGGAGAGCGATCAGCAGAGGGGGCTGGGCTTGCTTCCCAAATAGCCTGTCCTAGCCGGGATATCCCAGCCGGGTTTCCACCGGGGTCAAAGGTCACTGGGGGCCGGGCGGTGGTGGTGGTGCACGCCTTTAGTCCCCGCACTTGGGAGGCAGAGGCAGGCGGATTTCTGAGTTCGAGGCCAGCCTGGT
>NW_022196909.1:48054009-48062465 GCF_008632895.1 Mastomys coucha | reverse complement strand
GGTCACCGGGGAAAGAGATGCTAAGGACGAAGACATCCCCCAGAAGCTGCTCAGCAGGAAAGCCTGTCTCTACTAGAGTGTCTGTGGAAGGGATCAGACTCATGCCCAGCCTCCCCAACTCTCCAGCTAGCAAGTCATAGGGCTGGCCGCTGACTCAATACGCTGGCCCAGCTACAGATGAGACATTAGCGAGGTCCCTTACCAAGAGTGAGCCAGACTGTGAGCGAGCCTTCTATGTCTTTATCGTCTATCTCTCCTCTTCTCTCTTTCCCTTCCCTTCCCAGCCTGGGACTCCAGGCCTGGACCCCCAGAAGGCAACAATGACAGGCCAAACCCTGTCAATAGGTAGGGATCTGAACCCTAGTCTCTTGCCCCAAGGGTCTCCATACTGTTCTTTCTCCCTGCCCCAGGCCCAAGACAACATTAGGGACTCCCTGTCTGCGGGTCTCAAGCAGGGAGGTGGCCAGGACTGGGGTGTGGGGGGGTCAGTGTCCCCTTTCACAGGTGAGTCGAACCCCAAGCCCAGCAGAAGCCTCGCAGATCTGGGAGGAGGTGAGGCCCACGTGCTGGCGAGGAGCCGCAGGAGGAGATAAATTCCAGACACATGGTGCGGTGACAGCAGCAACAGTTTGAAGATGTCCTAATTGTGTCCCGGGGCACCGCGAGGCAGAGATGCATTTGGCTCAGCCACGGGTGACAGGCAGCTGGGAACGGAGGGAGGATTTTTTTTTTTCTCCCTAAAGCCCTGAGCCGTGGTTACTGCAGAGACTGCAGCCTTTGTCGCCAGGTTGTAAATTGTGATCGGAATGAGTTTTCAAGGTTGAAATAATCAGAGTCCGAAGCTCTCTCCGCTCCCCCATGTGCCCCACCCTGTCACCTGAATTCCACTCCTGGAGACGCCTTCAGGATTGAGCCAGTTCCCTTGCAGATTCACACACACACACGCACACACACACAATTATATCAACACACATACAATACACACAGCACTACAAGACAGCACATATGGGCTACGCAGCATCCCCGCATCCTGGGCTGACTCGTCCCATAAAGAAGGTGCTGACGAGGCTCACTTCCAGGTCCCCCGCCATCCTCCCAGGTTGACCAGGCCTCACACCTGACCCCCATACCTGTTCTCCGTATTTCTGTTTGGTTAGCTGGGGGGTTTGGTTTGTTTGGGGGAAATTGGGTCTCACTCTATAGCCCAAGCCAGCCTCCGAAATCATCACCCTGCCTCTGTCTCCCAACTGCTGAAAATACAGGTGTGCTCCACCATGCCAGGCAGGTGCAGGTGTTTGCGTAGAGAAGGGTTAAAGGAGACGGTGAGGAAGAACGGGAGCGGACAAGAACAGGAGTAGGGGACACAAAGGTATGGCTGCAGAAAGCAGAAGTGTGGGCCTGTCTTCCTGGAGAGTCCAGGACACCGCAGGGGTGCCTGCTAAAGCTGGCTGAATTCAGTGCTTGTTGCTCCCCCTAGCCATCCCATTGTGAGGCCACGCCCACCCAGGGGCTCCCCTCACTTCCTGGCAGGGCTCTCCCCAAACCGTGCTCACTCCTGAAGCTGTCCGTGCTCACCCGCTCCCTGTGGTCCGATCCGAGGCCCTGCCCAGTCTCTGCCCACTCATCCTCCACGCTGCCCCTCCCAGATGAGGTGAGTTCAGCCATTGGACTTCAGGCTCCACCCTTGGCTTCTTGGGCTTCCCTGGCCTGAGGTCTCTCAGCCAGCTCTCCTGCCTGACCTCTGCATGACCCCTGCTTGCCACTGGCATGCCTCTGGTCCAGACCCTGTCACTATCTTCCTGGGTTAAGGCCATCTCTGCCGTCCAGCCAGCAGCTCCTTCCCAGGCAGCAGACAGAGGGGACAGTTAGAGCACCGGGTGGGTCCCACCCCTTTCCTTGTCAAGGCTTTGCTAGTCACCAAGTGACCCAGGCTACCCCTCTCTACCTCTCTAGCCTTATCCCCCTCCTCTTGCCCCACTTCAGCACTGTGGGAGAGTCTCATGACTTCCTAGCACGGGTTGGGCTTGAGCGCACCTCAGGACTTTTGCACACACACTGCCCCTTCCCTGGCATGGGCTCTCCCAGCTCTCTCTCCACACAGTGCCCCCCTCTCCCTCCTCAGGTGTGTGCCTGAGTGTCACTGGAAGTCTCAGGGACACCTTCTTAGTTAGCTGTGCAACCTACCTCGGCTTCCAGAACGCCTCACTTCCCCCCAACCCCCCCCCCAGAATGGGCTCCCTCCTCTCTGGAGCTGTCAGGCTTCACCACGACCCTGGCCAGGTTGCCAGAGAACTCTGAGGCAGGTCTGCTCCCAGTGGAACTAGCACAAGCCAGGCACACACTCAGCCTCTCCCTCTCTCTCTCTCTGTCTCTCCTCTCTCCCACCCAGCATGTGTATGCATCTATGTGTATGTGTGTGCATGTGCATTTGTGTGTCCATGAATGTATGAGAGTGTGCATGTGCACATGAGCGACTGCGTATGTGTGTCCGTATGTGTGTTTATGTGTGTGTATCTGTGTATGTGAGTGTATCTGTGTCAGTGTGCAAATGTGTGTTTGTGTGTGTGTGTGTGTTCGTGTGTGTGTCTGTGTGAATGTGTGTATGACTGTGTCTGTGTCTGTATGTCTGTGTATGAGTGTGGGGGGGTGTGGGTGTTTGTGTGTAAGTGTGTCTATGTGTCTGTGTATGAGTGTGTCTGTGTGTGTGTCTGTGTATGTGTCTGTGTGTGAATGTGTATGGGTATGACGGTGTCTGTGTGTCTGGGTGTTTGTGTGTGAGTGTGTCTGTGTGTGTCTGTGTGAGTGTGTCTGTGTGTAGGCCAGAGATCACCTTCAGATGTCATTCCTCAGGGAGCTATCCACATTGAGATTTTTTTTTATCTTTGTTTCTGTTTTGAGCTGGGATCTCCCGCTAGCCTGGATTCACTGAGTAGGCTGGGCTGACTGGCCACTGAGCACAGGATCTGCGTGTCTCCACCTCCCTAGACCTGGGATTATGGGCACACACACACATCTGGCTTGTTTAAATGCGTTCTAGATCAAACTCAGTTCCTCATGCTAGCAAGGCACGCACCTTACTGACTAAGCCATCCCCCAGCCTCACATTGAGCCTCTAAATAAAAGCCATGGTTTCCTGCTAGAAAAACCAAGAAAAGGGTCTGGAGTAGGGACCCAGCATCCCCTGGGTACCAAACAGTTGAGCAACTAGGAGTTCCTAATGGGTGCAAGACTAGTACACAGTAGGTGCTCCCAGAATACTGTCCTCCCTGCCTCCTTTCCCAGAAGGAAGGCTTCCTTGGTCCCTTAATGGAGGAGATGGTAGAAAGATCCTACAAGAAGGCTGAGGAAACCTGAGGGCAGGACACCTCTAGAGCCCTGGGTCCAAATCCTAGCTCTCTCAGCTACTACCTGTATGACCTTAAGTAAGTCCTTAACCTCGCTTAGCCTCAGTTCCTCATCTGTAAAATGGGTTACCATAAAGATGAAATGCAAAAATCCCAGGACAGATCTTGATAAAGCACAAGTGAATGCAGTTTAAACGAGCTGGTGGGAGAGCTGTGCCCATTCTCACTGCAGCCAGCCCCGTGGGTAACCAGCCCTCCCTATACACAGCCCCAGCCACCCCATCCTGCCCTCCCCTCCCTCTCCGGACTTCCAGCCCCTGGGAGCAGCCAACAGTAAATTTTTCCTATCTCCTCATAAACCGAGCCTTCCTCCGCTCAGCCATCACCTGGCTGGCAGCGCTGTCAAAAAGACGGATGCCACATCTGCTTTGTTTATGACTTTAATTCCCAAGCCTGCTCAGTGCACTCTTGGGGAGGGGCTGGGTGCACAAGAGGCAGGCGGCAGGCACTGCCCTCCTGGGCCTGACAGCCACAGAGCTGCCCCTCTCTGTGACCCTTCTCGCTCAGTATGAGCAGCCCACGGGCCAACAGCAAAGCAGCTCCCGCGGTCTTCATCGTCCTGGGGAGGCTGTGAGGGAGGGCCGTTCCCGTCCCGGGGCTCTGGAAGCTGAGCAGGGTGGCAGGGTGCCAGTTACAAATGAGGACCTGCTCAAGGTTACACTGGCAAGTGTTGGCAGCATGATGCACACCCGGGTCTACAAGTTCCCGCAGCTGCGCCGGGAAAATACCAGACCACATGGCTGCCTGCCTTACCTGCATCCATACACAGCCCTGTCCCTGTCCCTGCATGCCAGCCTTGAGTGACGTGAGGCTGAGAGACCTCTGAGCCCCCGACGCGGCCCCCACCATTTTGACAGATGCCCAGGGCATGAGAACTGCTTCTCTCGGCCCTCCAAATGCCCAGGACTTCCAAGTACCTCCACACTCCCCAGGGAGGCCTTCTCGCCCACCATCACCGCCTCCTCTCCATCTTATCCCAAGCAAGCCTGTCCCTACCACCAGGCCACAAGGACTCGCCCGGGAGCCTAAGGACTAAGCATCCTCCAGCAGCTGTTTGCCCCCATCACCCGTGTCAACCAGGATAGGAAGGACATAGACTGGACACGGCAAGAGTGGTCCGTGTTCCCCGTGAGACCAGGGGCAGGGCGGGCAGGGCCGTGGAACCCAGAGAGGCAGAGGCTACCATGGAGTCCCCCCTCCAGGAGGAGAGCTGGTGAGCGAGAGTGCTAAAATCCAGGCTCCCGGGGTGGTGGGGACACAACTCCTGCCTTGGCTTCTGGCTGCCTGTGCTAGATAGAGATGAAAGAGGCCCCTGGGGTTACAGGAAGGAAAAAGAAGAGGGAGATGGGGGGTGGGGGGACAGGGCTCCTGCTTCTGCTCCAAGGCCAGGCTACTCGGAGGCAAGCTGCATCCTGCCAACGTTAGCACCATGGTGCTTTAGCAGAGTGACCTCAGTTTTCTCTTCGGCAAAGTGGGTGCTAGCCCTGAGACAGTCTAGACCACCTACCCTTGGGATGGTGCAGCCCTTTCTCCATTTTCTACAGCAGACCAATCAGTACCAAGAGACTCAGACTACATGACTATTTAAATCCCGAATGCTGTCCACACCCACAGCCCCGTCAGCACCCGGCACCCTCACACTGTCTTCGCTGCTCATACTTTGTCCTCACGAGGGGGTAGGCAGGGTCTTCCATGAGGTAACGACCCCCCCCCAAGCCACCCTGCCCATCCACTTGTGCCAAAGCGAATGACTGCCACCCTCTTCCCCCTGCCCCACCATAGCTGCAGAGTCCCAGGTGCTTGCACAGGACAATCCCTCGGGACTCTTAGCAACCCCTAGCATGCTGGATACTATGCTTCCAGTACTAAGGAGGCTGATGCAGGAGGATTGCTGCAAGTGTGAGTCCAGCCTGGGCTACAGAGTGAGACTTGTAGCCTCAAACAAACAAATAAATAAACAGCAAGCCAGACCCGGTGGTGCATACCTATCATCCTAGCACTTGAAAGGTGGAGGCAGGACGGTCGGGAGTTCAAGGCCACCCTCCACTACATCAAGACTCTAAGACCAACCCAAGTTACAAGAGCCCCTGTAAATAAGATAAAAGCTTTTGTGGCAGGGTACCAGACTGCCCTAGTAGAGTCAGTCTGAGAACTTGTGGGTTTCCCCAGCTTATTACCTGTGGACCAGACCTCAGACTCAATGCCCCGCCCTGAGTTCCCATTAAAGCCACCAAGGGAGCTTTAAAAGGCCACGCCCACCCATGATGGGGCTCTGATCCGTGATGGGGACCCTAAGCACTCCCCGGGTGGCTCTAATGCACAGCCAGGCTGGACAGCTTCCGCTGCTCAGCTCAGAAAGTGACTTTAATACTGACCTCATTTCCTCCTGCAGACCCCCAGGGACAGCTCACATCGATCCAACTTCTCAGAGGAGCAAGCCAAGGCCAGAGGGCCACAGAGCTGGCCCCGGGCACCCCACAAGGCTTGACACTCTGAGAGGACCTCTGCCTGCCTGCCCCAACAGACAGCCGGTTTGGGGATTCCACCTTGAGTTGCCTCAGAGGCCTCTCTATCCAGCCTGAAGCCAGGGTGAACTGAGCCTGTGCCCGTGACAGGAGGTGACTCCAGAATGCTGAGGTCTTCACCTAGACACTGGAGCGGGTCGCCCCAACTGTCCCTCTCACCCGCTTTCTAGTCTTGCCCACCCTCCCCGGGAACCAGCTCTGGTAAGCCTCGATTGGGGTGTTCAGACAATGTGTCACCTCCACAGGGACACAGAGAGGGAGTGGGCAGGATACATGATGGGCCCACCCACGAGGGCTCAGCCTCCATTACTAGGCACGTCTGTACTTCTTTGTATATATGTGCGTGTGTGTGCATGTGTGTGTGCATGTGTGCGTGTGTGTGTGTGTGTGCGTGTGTGTGTGTGTGTGCGTGTGTGCATGTATGCGCGTGTGTGTGTGTGTGTGTGTGTGTGTGTGTGTGTGTGCTTGCAGGGAGGTGCACACATGCACACGTGTGTGCAGAGGTGCCGGGGCAACCTCTGTGCCATGCCACAGATTCCTTTCATCTTTTGTTTGCATCAGGGTTTCTCACTGCTCTAGAACCCAGTAGTGGGGCTGGACCAGCTGTGCAGTAAGCCCCAGGGTCCACCTGCCTTCTCCATCCCTGGGATAACAAATGCAAGCCTCGCCTGGCTTTGTTTTATGTGTACGAGCAATTTGCCTGCCTGCGTGTATGTATGCGCACGCGGTGGTGGCCAGAGGGGACATCAGATGCCCCGGACCTGGAGTCACGGACAGTTGTGAGCCACTCTGTGGGTGCTTGCAACTGACCTTGAGTCCTCAGCAAGAGCAACAAAGATGCTCTTTCCTAACCGCTGAGCCATCTCCCCAGCCCTGAACGCCCCGTACCGCAGGCCTGTACTTCTTGTATGGCTACTGTGATTACTGCCTGGCGGGTGCTGTGCAGCCTTGGACCCGTTTCCTAGCCTCTCTGAATCACCATGGCCTCTTTTACACTTGAAGTGTGGGGCTTGCTACAGTTGGGAAGGTGAAACCTAAAATGGAGACGCATAAGAAACAGGCTCATGCCGGACACGTGAGCCTCCACATGAGGCCCCCACATGGCCCAGCTCTGGCCTACCTCTCATGCACACATACACAGCTACACACGCAGCCCCTCAACACACATGTTCTGCAGCCCAGACAGACACCAAGGGCTTGGCTGTGACCCAGGATGACCCCACTGGCCAGCGTCTGCTAGTCCATGTGGGCTGTGGCCACCAGGGGGTGGCAATATTCTTCATTCACTCAGATGCCTGTTTCCCTACTTCATCTGGCTACCTCTTGTCCTACCCTGGGGAACCTCAATCGGCCAAAGTCCCCATCTCCAGCACATCTCCAGCTCCCGCTCTGCCCAAGCAGCCCAGGCCACTCCAGAGGATGCAGGACACCCAGAACAGAATCTTCCCCGAGTACATAGGAAACAAGTGAGAGGCTGCAACCTTGGGGCTGCATCCTTGGGGACCTGAAGCTCAGGCCTTAGCCCCTGTCACCTGTGTGTGGGCAGGGGAAGACTCCTTCTGAGACCTCCCCCAACCTGGCTCCTCCGTGGCTTCTCCCACAGTGCACCCCGGTGGCTGGGAAGGGCTGCTGCCCCTCCCCCTCCTGGCACTCCCCACTCCTGTTCAAAAATGGGTTCTGTTTCTAGCTCTCATCTCTCTCTGACACATCCCATGATTTATTTATCTTGTTTATCATCTGTCTTTCCATTAGAATAAAATCTCCGTGAGGATTCACACTCTTTTGTTCTTCACCCTCTACGAGAACAGACCCAGGCAGTCTGAGCCAGCCCAGTGCCTGCTCAGGCGCGCAGGAAAGCCCCCGATGGGTCAGAGGTATGCTGTACAGTCAGGAGTGGGCACCATCCACACCGGGTCAGTCTAGCGCGGTGACTCCCAAGACCAGTCAGAACTGGACAGCTCCTCTGGTGAGGCTCCTCCTCCAGCTCTGCTCTCCGGAGGGAACGCGGTACAGTGCTCCCTGCTACTCTGTCCTCCCAGGGCCACTGCGGACCTGCACCTTACACTGGCTGTAGCCCTGTCCCTTCAGCCCTACAGACTCCACTCTTAGATTAAGTCCACTGCAAAGGCCAGGCGTGGGTTCTGAATATTGGTCCTTAAGCCCCTCTAGCTAGACTCCTGGCTCTTCCAGAGTTAGCCGAGAACTGGGCTGTGGCTAGAATTGGCGGGAGTTCAGGGGCCTAATACCTGACGCCACTGCCAGCAGGCAATGTCTCCCTGGGTCCCCATCCCCACAGGTCCTGTCTTCTGCAGGCTCCGCCTGACTCCCCGCACCACCCCCCAAGACTCTACCTTCTGCGGGCCCATCCCTAAAGTCCTCACTTTCTGCAGGTACCACCTCCCGTAGTCCCTCCCCCACAGGTCCCACCTCCGGCAGGCCCCACCCTTTAGTCCCACCTTCTGCAGGCCCCACCTCCCAGACTCCACATTCCGCAAGCACCGCCTTCCAAAGGCCCCCCCCCCCCCCC
>NW_022196909.1:48035702-48053999 GCF_008632895.1 Mastomys coucha | reverse complement strand
CCCCCCCCCCGCCACAGGCGCATGCTCACTGGTGCATTTCTTGATGTGGCTTCCCTTCTTGAGCGCATGGCGGCTCAACTTGCAATGGAAGTTGTCCTCCCAGAACTCGGCAAACCAGATGTTGCGCCTGTTGTTGTCAAGCGTGCGGCTGGAGAAGTATCTATCGAACCCTGGCAGGAAGGGAGAATGTCAGAGACTCCTCTCCAGTCGTCCCCACACGCGCACCCAAACATGGAGAAGAGAACCAGGGCCAGGAAGGGAAGGAGCAGCCTCTGACCCGGGGCCCAGGCAGTTAAAAAAAAAAAAAAAAAGACAGAACATGGTGTCATTTTATGCCATGTGAAACAAAAAGAGCTGGGTTAGGTCCCAGGGGAGCGCATAAAATTTAGGGTCACAGCCTACTTGGCAGAGACACCCCCTTGGATCAGGGGTTGGAACGGCAAGGGGTCTTAGAGCAAACGGTGAGACCAAGACCTATGCCTTGCTCCCTTAGCGTAGAGCATCTCCATTGCTTCGTGCTCTGCCCATCTCCCTCACCCGGGCAAACCCTGCCTCAGGGCTGGGATGAATGGGATAGCGCCTTCTCCCCTGCCCAGAGACCCTCTGAAGCTCACCTCATGGTGGGCCCATATGGAAGCTGTGGGAGACAGTGCCCGTAGCAGAGGAGATGAAGCCTGGCCTATGGAGGAGCTGGATAACTCTGTTGTGGGAACTATTATGGGATGCCCAATAGTATGCCTGGTCTCCTCGCAACAGACTCCAAGGATGCCATCCACTTACGACCACAACCAATCCTATCTCCAGAGGAGAACCAGTGACCAGGTATGATGGCCGTGCCTTTAACCCCAGCACTAGGGAGGCAGAGGCAGGTGGATCCCTGTGAATTCAAGGCCAGCCTGGTCTACAGAATGAGTTCCAGGACAGCCAGGGCTATTTAGTGAGACCCTGTCTCAAAAACAAACAAACAAACAAACAAACAAAAGATGAGAACCAGTATCCTTCAAACTCTCACGGTATCCCAGAGAGAAAGGGTACTTAAGTCTTAGGTTCAAATCCCAGCTGTGCCCATGCTATAAGGATGGGTGACTCAGTGGAGTGTGGTGGGGAAACCAAAAATGAGGAGCCTGGCTGGCAGGGGCGACATCTGCCACACCACACTGGTCAGCCAGCCGCTAGGGTCGTGGGTTTTTTATTTTTTATTTTTTTAGCTCCTCCTGGCTCAGTGTGGCTGAAGTGTTATGGAATTTTCCACTGCCTGTGCTGGCTGGGCATCAAGGTGAAGAGAGGACAGACACTTCATGCGACCTTCGGCAAGTGATGGGAAGTAGGGATGAGGCCTGACTCCTGAGCTCTTTTCCCGGCCTGTCAACTCCACGATGGCTGTGTGCTACTCGGTTTTAGAACAGGAAAGCCCTGGGAGCCGGCTCCCCTCCGTGAGGCCATGAGTCCTGCCAAGTCAGGCCATTACCAGGACGCTGACATCATTGCCTCACGCCCTGCAAGCCCCTGCCTGGCCAGAGAGGTTTATTCCTACCCAAGATGGCTGTGGTTTTCGCTCGCCCCAGAGGAAGGGGTGCGAGGCAAGGCAGAAAGGAAGAGAGGCGGGACAGAGCAGGTTGGTCCAACCCTTGCTGTTGGCCCTGAGCTGGCCACACCCAAACATGCTGCCCTGCAGGTCTCTCTCTGCAGCCTCTGCGGGCTCTCTCCAGAGCGAGGAAAGGTCCGGGATAGGAGAAGGGTGGGGTCGGACCGGGAAGAGACACTTAGGTAACAACGGGGGCTTCTCGGATCCCAGAATCCAAAGCAACTGAGGAGCTGGGGAGCAATTCCGGGTCTACACTCTAGTTCTGTCATGCTAGAGGCCTCTGCATGCAGGAGGCTGTAGACAAACGAAGAGGCAAGACAAGACAGGCAACAGAAGGCAGGCGGAAGCGGGCCATAAATAAACCTTGAGGGGCGGCGGGGGAGGGGCGCCGTCGCCCCCCTGCCCGGCCTACCTCGCACGGACATCCTCTTGGGGAGAATGGTGACTGCGCCCTCGGCCACTTCCTCAAGGCGCAGCACGGGGGCGCTCTTGGAGCCCCAGCTGTCGGAACCCATCCAAAAGAAGTGGCCGGTCTGGTTGGCCCTGCGCGCTGCCTCCAGCACCCTCCTGTGGGGACACAGCAACCCAGCCCAGACATGTATGGCTTCCCAGCTGCCCCAACCTCCGTGCCTATGCCCCAGGCTGTACCTGCACCCTGCCCGTATTCTTCAGTCCAGAACTCATGGCTATCCTTGCTCCCAGCCACAGATGATACCCCCAAATACACCCATCCCCCTCAGCCCACACCCATCACCAGGCCATACCTGAATGCCTCACCCCTGACTCACAGGCCTATAATCACCTCTGCCAGTACTCAGGGCCTATGCCTATCTACAATGACCTCTGTCATCCAGGCCTGTCTTCATGGGCCCACATCTGCCTCTGCGAAGACCACCATGTCTCCTTAAATCCCTATCTGCCCCACCTGGGTTCCAGATGCCAAACCCCTGTCCTCTTAGAGACATGGTCTCCACGGGTAACAGGCCACCCCACACCAAAGCCATCTTCACATGGATGCCCCGCAGGGTACCCACCCGTACCCCCACCCCCACCCGATCCTACTCCAGAAGTCAGGTCTTTCCTCAGCTGCTCCAGAGCAGGGTGGCCTTCCAGTGCTCACCTCTCTTCCAGGTGGGGGCTCTTGGTCAATGAGCACATGCCAGGCCCACCACAGGGCTGAGGGGCCCACATGACACTCCAGATGGCCCTCAAGACCAGCTCTTATGACCTCACTCCCTTGGAGAGGAACTAGGACTTAGAAGAGCCAGAAACTCTGGGTGGGAGACAGAGACACCAGGGGCCATTCCTGTTCTCTTCTGGTGAAGAACAGGGTCCGTGGCCCCAGGGGGGCTGGGCCTAGGCGGGCAGCAGCCTAGGGGTGGCAGTGACTAAACCTCTGGAGAGAAGCTACTCTCCCCAAGCCCCAGAACCTGCTTCCGAGCCAGCCTGTGGTCACCCTGGGCCCCTGCTCTAGTCTCTCTGCCAATTCCTGGCCCCTTAGCCGGCCACCACCCACCTTGGGCCACCACTAATGGTAGCTGGGGCGGCACATGGAACCGCAGCCTCGATCACGTTAATGCTTCCTGCATCTGAGAAGCCAAGGGGAGCCGGGATCTCATCCCACATCCAGCCAGTCACCTGTGTTTATTTATACCTTGGTCCGCTTCTGAAAACACAAGTGCGTTTCCAGAAACTGCCCGCCTCCTGCCAGGCTGCCTGTGTGGCTCAGGAGGGTCCTATCCGGCCCCTTCCCTAGGGACAAAACCTGGATCTTCACCCTCCCTCCCAACGGGAGGCTTATCTGAACAGGGGTACCCTCAGTCGTGGTGTGCCCCTGGGGCCTCTCCGTGTTGCTGCCACTCAGGACTCCAGGGTAGGGTGTGGGAAAGGGTTCAAGGGAGAAGAGGGACCAGCATTGACCTGACAGGGCTCCAGAAGGCGTTACTGAGCCCGGGGCTTTCCTGCTGGCTTTCCTCTGTGAGAACAGTTCAGAACCCCAGTTCTGCTCAGATGTGGGCTTCTCTCTCAAAGGGAAACCTTGGGAACCTAACACTTGGGTTCCGGGGGGGGGGGGGATGTCAAATGAGAAGCAAGCAGAAAGTAGGGAAATGGGGACTAGTCTGCAGGAGTGGTCTGTAGATGCGCTGAGCTTGTGACCTGTGACCCCTGTGCAGGAGCCCTGGCAGGGTCTCCACGGTCCTTGCAGAGCCTAGGGTCCAGGACAGAACCAGACTCCCACAGTGAGAGCATGCCCGAGGCCTGTCCTGAGCTCACAGAGTTCAGGCGTGAGCTGTGGCCTGCAGCCACTGAGCATCACTTCCGGCCAGGTCCTGCTCTGTGGCTTTGAGCACCTTCCTATGTTGGTCCTCAAACACTACTGCTTAGGGATTGTTTTGTTTTGTTTTGTTTTGTAACAGCGAAGAGCCTCAGAGAGATTATGAAACTTGGCGGAGGCCACCCACCCCCTCCAGCAGGTTGGATTAGAACTGGGGAGCATGCCTTAAGTCCGTAAGATAGCAGCCTTCCCCCTAAAGTCTCCACGATGGAGGATGGATGTAGGAAAACAGAGACGTGAAGGAGCCCCATTACAGTAGTTGGGTCTAGCCTGGGAATCCCACCACTCCAATTTACCACTTGCCCTTGCCCCATCTCCCTAGAAGGAAGGCATCCAGTGGGTCGTGCCTGGGCCACTGCCTGCCACGGCCGCCCTACCTGATGTCATCCTCGTTGGCGAAGATGATGACGGCTCTGGCGTTGGACGTTTCCAGTAGGCGTTTGATGATCTTGTCAAACTCCCCGGTCTTGGGTTCCCGTGGAATCTTCACTGACTGTGCAATGCACACGCCTCCTGTGGAGAGGCCATGTCGATATCCACCCAAGCCATCGGGCCTGAGCATCCCTCGTCCCCAACACACCCCAGGAGGCTGGGACCAGGGTCTCTCGCTTGACACCCCCAGTGCGTCACACCAGGATCACAAACACCAGCCACGGCATGAAGACAGAAGCCCTTAGATGTGATACGGCTCTGTGCCTCAGTTTCCCTAACTGAGACTAGCAAGAGCCAGACTGCCCACTTGAAATCTTGGTTTTGGTTTTTTGTTTTTTTGTTTTTTTTACCAGTTACCGATGGGTAACCTCGGGGCAGTCGCACTAGCTTTCTGTGTCTCCAACGTCACATTTATAAAGCGCAGACAAGAGGGCGACCTAGTTCACTGGCTGCTTGTGGGATCCGTGAACAAACCCGCTGTCTGGTGCACAGAGAGTACCTGGGAGCTCTGGCTATTTTTATCAGGATCATCTCAGAAGGTTCTTTGAAGGATTAAATCTGAGAATGGCCATCCTGGTAGCTGCTGCTCCCACACCCATGTCCACACACCTCCTAGGGCTCCTGTCCCTGAGACTCTGCACACCAAAGGTCCTTGGGGAAGGCCACACGTGTGGCTGCTGGGGTGTCCCAGCATGCACCCCGGGCAGCAGAGGGAGCGGACCGCGCCCAGGTGCCCCTGAGACCCGTCTCAGGTGAGCACGGGTAGACCGCGTCCTGTGTGTATATTCATAGCCCGCCTGTGCTCCCTCCCATGGGGCTCTGTCCTCCTACAGGTGCCGCTCAAAAGGGCGTCCTCCCTTAGGTCCAGGCCTCTCTTAAATCGTGGCCAATTCCATAGCTGCTATCCTGTGTCCACCCCCACCCCCAATCAGGCTTCCCCCTGATCTCTGTACATAGATGCAGTGCTCCCAGGGTCGAGCCGCGTCTGCATGGAGCTCACAGTGTGTGCTGGACAGGAATCACACTGGAAGGCCAGGAGGTGGCAAGCTTCCTCAGGGAAGGCCACATCCACATGGCCAAAGACACTCACTGAGGGTGGCTTTTTCAGCCAGAGCACACATGTGTATGCACACACACACACACACACCACACAGCACACACGACACATACACATACAGACACCACATATACACAACATGCACACACATAGACACTACACGCACACACCTCACACATACACCACACACACAACACACACTTCACATACACACAAACACCCACACCACACACACACACACAATACACACCACATACAGACACACAACATATGCACATATAGACACCACACACACATCAGACACACACACACCACACATAGCACACACAACACATACAGACATCACACACACACAACATGCACACATATAGACACCCACACACCTCACACATACACCACACACAACACACATCTCACATACACACAAACACACACACCATACACACAATACACACCACATAAAGACACACAACATATGCACATATAGACACCACACAAACCACACACACACACACACACACACACACACACGGATAGTGGGGGAGATCCTTAGGTCACTCCTAGATACCTAGCAAATCCCAAACTTGAAGCAGAGCAAGACCTCGAAGAACTCACGGACACAGGGTCTCGGGTCAGGGCCTCACCCCTGCCAGCCCCGGGCCACAGACAGCCCGGGATGGCGTGTTGCCCTCACTGCCTGGCAGTATGCTAATGATGGCAGTGCTCAGCTCCTGCCAAGTTGCCATATGGTCTCTCTCCAGTCAGAAAATGGGCCAATGGCGACATGTCTTCGTCCCCATCTGGGAAGGCAGATGGACAAGAGGAAGAGGCTGGCCCGGGCAGTGGGGACGGGCCACCTGGCTCAAGGAGGAAGCGGGAAGTAGGGAGTGGATCGCTCTCCAGCAGGGAGAAGGTGTTAGGTTAAGTCACATTCCTGGGTCAGTGCATGCTGTCCTGCCACAAACTGCACGCTTCACTTCCTGTCGCTGAAGCGAAGGCTAGGTAGCTCAGCCAGGGGGACATTAGTCACAGGAACGGAGTGTGGTGTGCGGCCTTGAAGGTGTTCTATTTATAGACTGTCCCATGTAAGCTGATCGTGACCCAGCAGAGGCCACTTGAAGCCACTCCTCGGAGGACTCACGCCACATACCCAGCAGACAGATGGGAAAGCTGAGGCTCTTGAAGGTAAAGAGGCTTCAGGGTTATGAAGAGAATGAGGCGAGGGGCTGAGGAGGCTGTGGGGCCACCTGTTGGCCCATAGTGTGCTTAGTGGGAGTGGAGGGATGGGGGTGGCTCTGGAGGTGGGATGTCCGAAAACCAGGGATGTGGACATGCCTAGGCGTGGACTTGGGTGGATGTCCCTGCACTGTGACTCTGCATCACAAGAAAGCAATGACTTTATTGCCCACAGTGGCCGTTGGAGAAGTGGGGACAAAAAGCTGCCTCGCAGGGTCTCTCTCGAGGGACATGGCTCCTGGGACTGGGACTGGTACGGGTCCCTGTCGCAGCCAGAGAGGACTGGGGTGGCCCCTGAGACACGGCACTGGCTGAGCAGCCACCCTGTGTGTGGCACTGGCTAGACCTGGCCTGCTCGAGTCCGCATACCAACCCCAGGGCAAATATGAATGTCCCTGCCTGGTGGGCATGGAAGCTGAGGCTCAGAGCTGGCAAAGGGCCTAGCAGAGGCCACGGGAAGTGAGGCCGGAGCCTCCACCAGGCCGCGGTCCTCTCTCCTGAAGCCTTCCTTAGCCAGAAAGCCCCGCCCTCCACACCTGCCCCTGGGCAGGAGAGGAAGGGTCCCCACTCACCCTCCTCTGTAGAGATTATACACGTGTGCACATGGTCGGGAGCGTGTGTGCACATGGTCGGGAGCGCGCACACCAGATTATATGTGCACAATCATGCAGCTTTCCTTTGGATACGCACGCACACACACACACATACACACGCACGGACGCACGCGTGCGCACATGATCACAAACCATGCTGCTACGGGGCTCCTGTATCCAGCCCCTACCCCCATCGCTGTGGTTCAAACTGCACTTTTTTTTTTTTTTTTTTTGGTTTTTCGAGACAGGGTTTCCTCTGTGTAGCCCTGGCTGTCTTGGAACTCACTCTGTAGACCAGGCTGGCCTCGAACTCAGAAATCTGCCTGCCTCTGCCTCCCAAGTGCGGGGGACTAAAGGCGTGCGCCACCACCGCCCGGCCACACTGCACTCTTACCCTCCCCATACTCTTAGCCTCTCCGTGGACCTCATCAAGAGCCACTTGTCCACACTATGATACAGAGCAACGGAAGTTGGCAGACAGGCAAGAATTAACCAGTTCCCAGCTCCAGGCAGGCACGGGACCAGGAGGGCTGGAGGAAGCCAATGTTCCCAAGCCTGGCGAAGCCCTCCCCGGTCCTTTAGAGATCATTCACAGACCCTACCCAACTTCCTACCGGGAACCTGGCTGCCAGATCGCTGGTCAGAACCAAACTGCCCTGTGCCAGCTGCAAGCCAGGGCCCCTCTGTGCTGGCCGGAGTCAGATGTCATGCTCAGACTCCTCCCACACCTGCTCAGGCTCCTCCCACACCTGCTCAGACTCCTCCCCCTTCCTCAGGCTCCTCCCCAGCCTCAGAGGCTCCACCTTAATTTCTCACAGCCCGTGGGCTCTTCCTCTTCTCGTCTTTTTTTCTCTTTAAAAAAAACAATGCTTTTAAATGTAAAAACAGAGAAGAAAATAATGAAAAGACAAACCCTAGGAAGTCAAGTGGAAAAACCTATATTGCTGCAGAATACGGCAGACTGCAGAGAGGAAAGAACGGGAGGAGTCCCCCAGGCCATGCTGGGCTCCCTGCAGGAAGCAGGGCAGGCAGGAGGCAGTGGGGGAGATCACACACACACACACACACACACACACACACACAAGCATGCATGCGTACACACTCGCGCACACATATGCACAACACGCCACTTTCTCTTCCCCTCCTCCTTTTCTTAGCCAGGCTGTCAATAAGCCAGCCTCAGCCTCATGACAGGGTTCTGCCATGGAGCAAGGCGTGGCCTAAATGACTGAGTTCTGATGTGAAGTTTGGGGTGGGGAAGACTTCCAGACCCCCAAACAATCTCATCTTCCCCCGAGGATGCTCCAACATGAGCTAGGGGGAGGGGTAGAGAGAGCCAGGCTTGGTTCTCTCAGCCCTATCTCCAGGCCCAACACTACTATACAGAGCTCCAGGTCTGGCCAGGCTACAGCTCACTCAGGCCTGGCTTCCCCCACCACTCTGCCTGTTCCTGCCCTAAACGTCCTCTCCACTAGGCCCAAGGCAGCCTGCCTTACTCTCCTACCCTGCTTATCTCTGGTGTGCCCACACTGTACATGTGCACACACACCGACACGTGTGGCATGCACACACACCGACACGTGTGACATCTATGTTCCTTGCTCAAGTTTGCAGTTGCTACCTCTGCACGGGCCTCCCAGAATCTGCCTATCTGACATCTGCCCCACAATAGGCCTTGGACAGGTTGCCCCCAGCCAGGAGAACCCCAAACCAACTGGCCAGGTATCCACCATTACCCATCACCCCTTCCCTTGCTGGATTCTTCCTCCCCAGGGGCCCACTGAAGACAGGCAGCTGTCTGTCCATTTTTGCTAGACACACAGGTGACAGAAGTGCAAAGGGACACTGGCAAACATAGGTGACAGAGGCCTGAGAGGAATCCCACCTGCACATGCCCTCTCAGGGGTGTCTACGCCTGCAGAGCCTGCACTGATGCCTCAGAGCTGCCACCATGTCCTATGCTCTGGGCCCCCTGTGGTGCCTGATGTCTACTCTGCGCCGGGAACAGTCTGTGCCATGCATTCTCGACATGCCCGGCCATCTTTCAACCCTGCCTTCCACTCTGTCCACTCCCTCTGCCCAGCCCTATACCCTTGCAGCAAGCGCTGGGAAACATGTACTCGCAGCATGAATGGGCGACAGGACAGCAAGACGATGCGTCACTAGCCTGTCCCAAAGCTCGGGGTGAGACGGCCGAGCCACACAGAGCCTCATGGCACCATCCTCTTCCTTGTTGCAAGTAACTTGAGTTCCTGGTGGGCGGTGGGTCACCTGGGAGAAGACCAGCCAGGTTCCGGCGGACCCTCGTTTGCCCACATTCCCTCTGTTCCTGTCCACTTGTAACAAGGAAACAAAGAGGCGAAGAGAGGCAAGCTGAGCCTGCTGCCGCTACCTTCCTGAGCATTTTTGGACAGGTTACTAAACCTCTCTGACCTGCCCTCTGTGAAAGAGGCAAGGACTTAAACTCCCCCTGGTAGGCTAGTGGAGTCCGAGAGTGTCTGTGAGTGGTACTGCGGCTGCAGCCACTGCCCTGAGGAGTGGGCAAAGCCTTAGCTGGCAGGGCCACTTGGGAAGAAGCTGAGATGGAGATCATTGCTCAACTGTGTCAGGACCCAAGAGTTCTTAGGTCCTCAGCTCTGCAGAGCAAGGGCTGGGCTCTGCAAAAGCTATCCCCGGAAACTCGGGTTGCTGGGCAGTTCCCAGAATACAGCTTGGAAACACAGGGACTGTCTGAGCGATGCCGGCACCAGCAACCAGCACACTCGTGCGCTTAGCACCTTGCTCGTAGTCTTACACTCCAGGACCCCACAGAGACACACCCACAGCTCTCCCACCCCAAATAAAAGCCGCCACTGTAAGGATCTGCATAGGGCCACACACCCTAAGCAGCTACCCCTTGCCCGATCCACAGCTCCGAAAGCTCATGCAGGAACAACCATACAGCAACGCAAGCGCAGGCACCCCAGACATCACCTCTGTGGCAGCCACAACACACCGCACAACTGTGCGCACCACACGGAGACAGGCCGAGCCCACCGGGCCACATGGTTGTGCCTATAGTGACCTCAAGCGGGTTTCCAAGCACAGACATACAGCAGACACATACGCAGACAGCAAGCTGTCACATAAACCACACAGACACACGTGACCCTAGCCAGTCAGGCAATAAGCCTGCTAACACGACCTATGCCCTACCCCCCACAAGGCTCAAAGCTCGCTCCCTGAAAGCTTCCCTAGGTCTGCCCCGCTCCTCTCTGTGCACGCTCGATGACCCTGGTAGACCAGTCTCACAGCAGGTGCCATGCAGCTCCGTACATGCCAGGGTCTGCTGGGACCTGGAGGTCAGAGCAGCTCTCTGAACCCTGCTCGCACACATGCACACACACACACTCACAGATCCCACCCATTCCCTTTGCTGACCGCTTTGCACTTAGCTGGGAGCAAAGCCGGACTGCTGCACAGTGCCCCAGGGACTACAGCAAAGTCTTCAATCTCCACCGTCCCCTCTCTTGGCCCCAAGCCCTGTTTCTGTGGGGTTAGGGATGCACACGGAGGCAGAAAGGAACTCAGATATTAGAGAGCAGTGGGCCTCCATGACACCGGAGGCCAAGAGGCCATCAATGGCCCTGGTCCCATCTCCTCCACCCACCACTGCCCACCGACAGCGAAGTCACCCAGCGTTGAGAGTGTGACACATACCCACCCTGGGCCAGGCCAAGTGCCTAGGGTGACGTAAGATACGGGGTTCTCAGTGCAAGCTCTCCTGTCCCTGGCTGTTAAGAGTTTCATTAGCCTTGATGTTGGGCTCTTGAGAGGAAATCCACTGAGTGATTGCCCTAATATCTTAGCACAGATGCATTTAGGCAAAACACCTTCAGAGCAAGGAAGCCAGAAATATATAGGAAAGGGAATTGCTGGAGGCAGGTGGCAAGGCGGGGACTCCGCGGACAGGATATCAGCAAAACATTAGTGGGGACCCTGTGCAACCCCGTATCCTCCCTCAGGAGCGTGACTGTGGGCGGAGGAAACACACATGCTCCCCGGATTCAGTGCGGACAGAGCCCGGGTTCCTCCAAGACCCCCATACGCTCACAACTGCTAAGGGCAGCTCCAGTCCGCTGGTCTACCTGTGGATAAAAGAGCCCTCAGTCTGGCCAAGGCTCTGTCTCCGTCAGCCACACCCAAGTATGCCACCCGCACAACAAGACCTCCGCTCCTCTCTCCACTCCTGTCTGCCTCTGCCACTAGAGACAGGAAGACACGGGGCTAGACACACGGGGTCTTCTATGCCATCTCCCAACCCAGCTTTTTAACCAGGACGACCTCCTCCAAACCACACTACCCCTGCTACTTCAAGGCTTTGGCATTATGGTCCTGAAGCAAGAAACAGACACCCCCTTCCTGTCTGCCATCCCCTTCCTGTCTGTCTGCCTAGCCTACGAGGATCGGGCCTGACCCCTCCTCCTCCTCCTTCTCCCCCCACCTCCCAAGTCTTGGCACTGCCCAGCCCTGCCTCTCTGACTTCTGTAACGGCTCTGGTTGCCCCTGCCTTGTGCGGTGTAACTTGTCAGCCTCGGGGAGAGGGCCGAGCCTGGGAGAGACACAGTTCAAGTCCCAGCTACCACTTCTTAGCTGTGTAACTCCGGCCAAGGTAAACCTCTTGGGCTTCTGCCCCCCTCGCCAAGCATAAGAATGGGCCATATAGGGGAGTGGAGTATAATCCTAGCAATTGGGAGGGTGAGGCAGGAGAATCACCTTGAATTCGAAGCCAACCAGGCCTGTATGACAAAGCTCTGTCTCAAACAACAAACAAACAAACAAACAACCTAAGCAAGCAAGCCCAGGTAAGGGCCGTGGGACAGTATCTGATGGTGGGACACAGCAAAACTGCCCCGTATGTTGTCCTGCAGTCAGCTTTCCTCTGTGAAAGTCCCCCAAGAGCTCTATCTTCCTCTCTTCTCACCCCCCAGGTCCCCCCAGACAGGGAAGCTCAATTAACGCTGGTTCAACGCATCTTAATCTCCAGCTGCCGTCCAGAAGTTGGGAAGCCAGTGGTGCTGGACACTCCTGGGTGGGGAGAGGCTCTGAGGTGCCCCTGGCCAGCTCCGCCCCCTATAGGAGAAACATTCAAGCAGGAGAGAGCAGCCGGAGGGAGTTAGGGGCTGGCAGAGGCGAGCCTGTGGTTTGGCCGGAGTGGGGAGGGCCGCTGCAGACGGGGATGAAATATTTAGAAGCCCACATCCCCAGGAAGTGGGAACTGCCAAGCAAAATGAAATGTTGAGATGTAATTACGCAGGCAGCCCAAGCATGTCTCGCTGCAGGCGGCTCAGCCCCTGAGCCTACCACATCAGCCGCTGGTAAAGAAGTCCTCCAGGGCCCTCCCAGCCAGCTCCACCCTCTCTACAAGCCAGGCTAGGAAAGGGCAGCCAGAGTCGACTGGTAGAATGCGGGGGGTGGGGGGGTGGGGGGAGCCTGTGGCAGTCCCTGCGGTCCTCTCACTGTTAGCTTCCTGGCAGAAAATGGAGCTGTTGACCCATGCCCCAGGAAGGAGACCGCTAGATAGCCTTGGTGTGTGGCAGTGAGGGTGACAAGGGGCCCAAAGCAGCAGAAGCCAGCCTGATCCAGTTTGGGGTGGGTGGTATCAGGAAACCCAGCTGCCTGGGGCTCTGGTTAATAAAAACAGATAGACCAGGCCAGGAACTGATCCATCAAAATTGTCTGAGACCCTGCAGCCACTGGGAGAAGACTTGGAGTTCCAAACAGAGCCACCAGCCTAGGGGGGGTGGGGGGGGGAGAGACATGCCTGCCAGGGAGGGAGGGTCCTTCAAGCCTCAGTCCTAGATGGGGTGGGGTGGACGTATGGCAAGGGTCCTTCCTAGATGCCCACCTTGCTGGGCACTATGGGTTAGATGCACTACCTCTTCTGGTTTCCCATGGGACTTTTCTGGTGTCAGACCAACACGAGCTATGGCATGAGGGAGGGAGAGGGGCGGGGGGGGGGGCGCTTTCCCAAGTTGTGATAATCACCCACGTCTCCAAGAATACCAAGACAAGAGCAGGATAGGACCGCCCAGCCTGGAGAGTTCCTTTATGATCTAACCCAGAGACCAGAGAAGGGCTTCCGTTTGCCCCAGGCTGACCAGCATGAGCCAAGAGCACACATCCATCTGGTGCCCAAGGTCCTCACCAGGCTGCCTCGGGAGCTCAGATAACACCCTGGGCAGACCTAGCCAGCTGACCACGCCCCGACTACACCCTTCTCCTGTGGGTCCTATTCTCACAGACCACATCGCCTCTGCCATCCAGTCGGCCCCTCCTCCCACTCTACGGCCCGCCGGGGTTGCTCTCCTCCTCAAGAGTGCGAAGCCTGCTTTAGGAGGCTAGCAGGACACCCCAGCTCCCTCCTACGGTTCCCTACCCGTGAAGAGCCCTGCCACCGCAGCTCAGCCATCCCTCAGGTGCAGCTAGACACTGAAGAACAAGCAAGCTCAGATCACTGGCTGACACCTGCACTAAACCCCTTCCCCATTGCCAGCCCTTCCCCGACTCCTCCTGCGCTCCCTCCTCATTCACTGTCTTCTGCCTCCTCCCTCTCACCTCTTCACAACCACAGGGCTCTCCTCCAACAGCTAACATCTACCCTCTGCTGCCTCGCTGGCCCCTCCCAACCAGTTCACATCCTGGGCATCATGCCTATTTCACGGGCCAGAAAACTGAGGCCACCTGTGAGCCAGATCCTGCCTGACTGCCTCTGTCACTCGGACTCAGATCCTCCTCCCTCCTCCCCTTCCTCCCCTCTCTCTTCCTCCTCTTCTCCCATTTCCCATCTTCTAGGTAGCTAATATAACTCATCCTACCCCTCTCCCCACTTTCCTAAATCTGACACAGGGCCATGCAGGCCAGTTCTCTGAAGGGGCAAGGGCCTTCGGGCCTTCCCGAGCCCTCCTGGTCCCCTCCCGTCTCCTCCTTCCGAGCCCTCCTGGTCCCCTCCCGTCTCCTCCTCCGGAGCCCTCCTGGTCCCCTGCCATCTCCTCCTTCCGAGCCCTCCTGGTCCCCTCCCGTCTCCTCCTCCGGAGCCCTCCTGGTCCCCTCCCGTCTCCTCCTTCCGAGCCCTCCTGGTCCCCTCCTTGCCTTACTGCTTCCTACACCCAAGGCTTCCCTTGGGTCCCAAGGCATCGTTAGCTTCCTTCTGGCTCGTTAAAAATTTGCATAGAATTTGCATAGAATAGCCACATGATCAGTCTGTCTATAACAAAACAGAGCCAGATGCAGCACATGTGAGTCAAGGAAGGTAGAGACCAGGAGGAGGAGAAGCCCCGGTCTAGGAAGCCAGGGGCTCACCCTGGGTGGGTGTGCCCAGAGGACACACTTTGCCCTCCAAACCTCACGGGTCGCCTGGGGGCTGGCTGGTTTGTCGTTATCATTTTTCCAACAACAACCACTCGAAACTAGAATTACCTCCACCTCAGAGAAACTAAGAGCCCAAAAGGACCTGCAGCCTACTCACTCGGGGCAGTCATCTGGAGAACCAGGACCACACACTGCCTGGGTTGCCTGCTCCATCTGCCCTGCCTCTGGGAGGGACATGGCCCTCTGAAGGCAACAAGAACAGACCCCTCCAGGACACCCTCTGGGCCAGGTCTCCCAAAGGAAGCTCTTTCCTGGCCTGGCCTGGCCTGGCCTCCCCATCCTGCAAGCAGCAAGCACAGCACACACACGCACACACACACACACACACACACACACACACACACACACACTCTGCTGATTGCTGCAGACAAGCACCTCAACTCTTTCATCTCAGCTTTCTAGCTGAGCTGGACCTACCTGGTCACAGCAGTGTCCAGGAATAAATGTGTTGGGATAAGAAAGAAATCGTTAACAAAGCAGAGGGGACGGGGTCTGCGTCTCACAGAGGCTCTGTTGGCTCAGCTGCCCCTGCAGGGCCAGGGTGCCGCTCTCCAAGGTGCTGAAGCGTGGGCTGGCCTCAACAACCTCAGCCCATGGGAACAGGGGGATATGTGAGCTAACAGCTAGAAAATAATCCGAACTTCTCTTCTCACCACCTCAATCCCTGGGTCCAAACCCTCACCTCTTAAAATATATATATATATGTTTATATATATATATATATATATATATATATATATATATATATATATAATCATGTAATATATAATGTACAATATATATTATATGTAATATAATATATAATGTATAATGTATAATTATAATATTTAATATATATGGTAGGTGAGTGTGTATGTGAGTGTGGGTGTGTGTGATATGTATGCGTGAGCCTGTACGTGAGTGTGTGCATGTGTGTATGTGTGACTGTGTGTGAATTGTGCGTGTGAGTATGTGAGTGTGTGTGGTGTGCGTATGCACGGGGGAATGTGGGTGTGTATGGTATGTATGTATGATTGTGTGTGAGAGGTGTGTGTGTGTGTGTATGTGTGTGTGTACATTTGTGTGTGTGTGTGTATGTGTGTGTGTGTGTACATTTGTGTGTGTGTATGTGTGTGTGTGTATGTGTGTGTGTATGTGTGTGTGTATGTGTGTGTGTGTGTGTGTGTTTGTGTGTGTGTGTTGCATACAGCCAGAAAAGCCATCAGCTGTCTCCCTAGCACTCTTGGCTACTCTCCTCATTGAGCCTGCAGTGGGGCTGGCGACCAGGGTGTCCAGTGAGCCTCTTTCCTCGACTCCTTTCCTCTCTTTCCCTCTGTCTCTCCCTTCCTCTTTCCCTCCCTAAACACACGTACATGTACACACACTCACACACACACACACACACACACATGACTTTCATGGGGCTTGTACAGGAGCTACGGCTAGGCCTGGCACCGAGGACTTTCCATTACAACTGCCAATGACCCGCGTCTGGAAATGAATGTGTGTTGTGGTGGGTTTCAGGGAATTTCAGAAGACTAGAACAGGCAGGCTGGCAAAGGGGCTGATGGAGGGGCTAGCTGGGGCCACAGAGTCTGTGCCTGCTCAAGTACTCTGAAAGGGAAGTCTGGAGTGGACAGAACAAGGCAGAAATGGCTTCAGTATCCACACGTGAATGTGTGGAGGAAGGAAGGTCCACAGCCCCTTGCTGGTCCTACACACAACTGAAAGGTCTGGGGAGGGGTGTGACTAGGGTCTCACCTGTGTACACGGGGTGGTGGCAGAGCAAAGCTGTGGGCATGCTGCACAATGCCAGGCCTGGAAGCCTGGCAAAGAAACTGGCTGCAAGCGCCGCCCTCACCTCCCGGGGAAAAGGTGATGGCTCCCACTTAGCCACAGCTCTAGCACAGGGGCTGTGGAGGAAGCAGGCAGAGAGGTAACAGACAGGGCAGAAGGCCATTAATCGGACAAGGCAGAAGCTTTAGTTGTTCTCAGACAACCAGAAACAGCTAGAGGGGACCCTCTCCATTCTATGGGTGTCTGGGAGACGCCACAATATGCTTTGCAGGGGAAAAAGATGAATGTAGCAACTTTGGGGTTTGAAGACCCATGGAAACGATGGGAGGGTGCTGGAGGAACGTCTGACTCCACGAGTACCGGTGACCTGGGGTCCGGGGCCAAGGATCACCGTGGGACTTGGCCTCCAAACACTGAGGGAAGATAGAAAGCCAAGGGACACCAGGAACCCAACCATGGGAGTCCAGAGGTCCCCTGCCCCAGCACCTTCGCAGCAGCGAAAAAGCCAAGGCTCATACCAGTACCCCACAGCCAGGGCTAGAACTCAGCCTGACTGGGCGGTATGGTCGAATCTCACAGCCCTTCTGAGGTAGGCTGGGCGTGTGCTCTCTATTCACACTCCTGTTAGATTAACAAGGGAGCCAGGGCCTTGAGTTCAAGGCCGTACACAGGGATTAGAGCCCAGCTTCCTCCCATGGCACTTGGGCTCTGAACCATTCAGAACTGGCTTTCAAAGCCCAAAGCCACAAAGGGTCTGCCACAGGCAAAGGGGACTTTTTATACCCCAAACATCTTCAGGTATGTCCCTCCGAATGTGTACGTGGCTTCCTGTGGAGGACAGAAGACAGCCAATCAGCAAGACAGACAGACAGACAGACAGACAGACAGCCCGACTGTCTTCCTGCCACTGTCTGGGTACACTCTCAGAGGCTGGCAGAGAGAGCCAGGGAAAGTGGCAGCATGCACACATGTATGTGCACACATAAAACACATGCATGCACATGGCACACACAAACATGTATGAACACACATGTACACATACACACTCATACACATGGACGCACGCACACACACACACACATGCATGAACACAGTGCATATAAACACCCACTCAAGCACATGCACTGGTGCACGCACGCACACACACTCACACACACACAAACACACACACACACACCAGTGCCTCACGACATCTAGCCCTAGGGACTCACTGACCTGAGAGGTGTCAGCACCCTGCCACAGGCCAGAATGTCAGAGAAATCAGAGCAGACAGGCAAAGTCCCCGAGGCGAGCCATGCAAGCATGGGAGTTCATCTTCATCACACAGGATTGACCTGGCCATCACTAGCAGTCACATTAATGCCAACACCTTGCCAATCCCCAGCCTGGCAAAGACATCAGCTGGGGCCTGGTGGGCCTCGCCACTCAGCAGGGCCACTCACTGGGGCAGTGTCAGGCCCCAGACACTGAATAGGAGACCTGCTGGGTCTGAGGCTCAGGGCAGCCCGTGGGGATTCTGGGATTGGGAGGACAGGCCGTGTGGCAGGGCCCCCTCTTCTCCTGAGGCTACCTCCCCAAGGAGTAGGCAGCCAGTGGAGGTGGGGGGTGTCCTGGAACCAAAAATAGGCAGATACCCTAAGCTGAAGCCACACAATCCCTCCTGTCTCCCCCTATCACTGACAGAACCTCCCAGCACAGGAAACACAGGGATAGCCTTTCTGAACCCAAGAAGGCCTAAAGTGCCCTCTGGGTGCCCCCCTAAAGTGCCCTCTGGGTGCCCCCTGAACCCCTCTAGGTGCCCCCCTGAGCTCCTCTGGGTGCCCCTGAACCCCTCTGGGTGCCCCCCTGAACCCCTCTGGTTGCCCCTGAACCC
>NW_022196909.1:48033754-48034874 GCF_008632895.1 Mastomys coucha | reverse complement strand
TGCCCCTGAACCCCTCTGGGTGCCCCCCTGAGCTCCTCTGGGTGCCCCCCTGAGCCCCTCTGGGTGCCTGCTCCTGCACCCTTCAGCCCTTCCCATGCCTCTAAGGTAGACGGGCCTAAGTACTCTTCAGCCAGTGTCTATGTACACTTGATCAATGTGAGGAAAGATTTGTAATGGTTGGTGTGGGGATGGGTGGGATGTGACCAGCACAGGCTGGGCTCCATCAACGATGGAACCACCCTGAGGATGAGTTAACAATCTCATGGGCTGACCGGGGCAACGGTCTCCACCACAGGGCAAACCTCCTGTCCCAGTTCCTCCCATCTGGCTGTGTGGCCTAGGGAAGACCACTTGCTTTCTCTGGTGTGACTCCTTGTCTTTGAAATGGCCGACATCACACTCCTCTGAAGGGCCCAGAGCCATGTCCGAGGCAGAGGCCTGACAGGCTCACCACCGTGGTGAGCCTTCCCAGCCTGTGAGCAAGAGCCACACAGAGCCCTCCCCTCTCCATCTCCCTCCCCCACAAGCCTCCCACCACCTCCCAGGTGACTTAGACTTCAGAGGACAAATCAATACAGTATGCGGCCAAAAACATCTTTAATCTTTCTCAGGGATTAGGCTATACGGTGCTGTGGCCTCTTTCTCCCAATGTTCAATTCTGATTTCAATTTGGCCTGCTGGAGCAGTTCTCTCTGTCCCTCTCCCTCCCTCCCTCCCTTCTTCCCTCCCTCCCTCCCTCCTCCTCCTTCTCCTCTTCCTCCTCCTCCTCCTCCCTCTCTCTCTTCCCTCTCCCTCCTCCCTCTGTGTGTCTCTTCCTCTCCACCTACCAAGCGCTGCCTTCCAAATCAAGTCCCATTTAGCAACAGGGCCAGTTTGGGAACCCAGTGTCGAGGTGGTCTCGGGTTAACCGAAGGCCGCTGTGTGGACAGCTGGATCTCAGAGGCACAGGACAGAATGCAGAGGTGGCCACATGAGGATCTCCTTGCCAGACAGGAGGGTGCTGGAACCAGGGCCCAGGATTTTCTTGCTTCTCTGGACTCTGAGGTCCTTTCTTTCTTCCTTCCTTCCTTCCTTCCTTCCTTCCTTCCTTCCTTCCTTCCTTTCTTTCTCTTTCTTTCTT
>NW_022196909.1:48023550-48033703 GCF_008632895.1 Mastomys coucha | reverse complement strand
AGAAATCCGCCTGCCTCTGCCTCCCAAGTGCTGGGATTAAAGGTGTGCGCCACCACTGCCCGGCTCTGAGGTCCTTTCTAAGCATCTTTTGTAGATTCTTCCTCCTAGTTCCCAACACCTGATTAGGAGCTTGGAAAACTAATCCACGGTCCTGCCGTCAGCTAAGCACACCACACACCAGCTTCCCCTGTGCCTGCAGGCCATACGCACAATCTTACACGTGTCCTTGTCACACCCCAGCTGGCCATGGACCCCAGCAAGGGGACAGCTTGGGCAGACGACAACGTAGGCAAGGACAGGAAGCCAGTTGACACTACTTGCCCTGGGACTTGAGGTCAAACCCCACACCCACCTCTCTGTTCTGTGTGACAGGATATGAGTTTCTAGGGGACGCCTCTGAGGTTGGCCTGCTCATATAAAAATGGTGTCTTTTCCACGTATGACAGGGGCCACCCAGACAGTGGGAGCAGCCCACGACCTAGCACCTCCAGGCCACCCACAACTATGACTCTAAACCTTCTGTCTTCCCCTAAGCAGCACCTTGTCCTATGTCCCAGGGAGGACACTTTGTGCTTTTAATAGCATGCTTGTTCAGGGCAGGAGCGGTCCCTGAGGTTGCAAAAGCCCGCAGCGCTGCATGGCATCTATCATCCCAGGAGAGGAGAGAAAGGAGAGAGGCCATGGCTCCTAGACTCCGACAAGACCCCACTTCCCACGGCCTCTGCACCGGGCTGTGCCCCCCTCCCCCCCACCCTACCCCACCCCACCCCCCCGCAGCTTTCTCGTACAATTAAAGGGCTTATCACAGAATTGCAGCAAGATTATGCCTGCAGGCCATCACCACCCTCAACCCCCGGCCACTCTGCAGTTTTAGGAAAGGCAATTAGAGGTCTGGGCCCCGAGGGTATAAATATACACTGGCCAAGGTCAAGAGCAGCAGTGAGCTACTTAGAGCCCACAGGACAAGGCTGTCAGGGGCACTGAGGCTTCCTCTGTACTCGCCTGCTCAGGGGACCCTAGGAAGCCACAGGATGCAGAGTCCCCAGCCCAGGGCCAGCTCTGAACTCTCTTGACACCCCTTCAGATCGATAGCTGGAAGTCCCCATCCTGATGTTAGCCCTGGCTGTGTCTGTGGCTTACCACGGAAGCCCCCAGAGTACCTGCTACAGGGACACGTGAGGACAGCTGTCTGCTCTATAGTTAAGACAGCGTGGGGACACAGGCCACCCTCAACAGAGGGCAACCCATCCCTGAACGTCCCCTGCTCAAGAGCCTCCTGCTGACTGCTTATGCAACCGAGTCCCTGCTCCCCACCTAAATAAAACCCTCTAGTTTCCTCCCTCCCCTGCCCACGAGAGGACAGAGATGTCTACAGATGTCCCTCACGGCCTTTACCCATCTTGGGAACATACAGCATGTTGGGGCAGGAGAGGGGACACCAGACAAACCCAGCTCAGAGATCGGGGGAACCCAGCAGCACTGGCCATGCCCACACGGGACTCACCGTTCTCTCGGGACTTCTGGATAAAGGCCTCCACGCCGCTCTCGCCGTAGCTGCCCTCTGAGGCCAGCGTGGACACATAGTTCCACTTGAGGGCCCGGACGATGTCCACCATGGCCTGGGCCTGGTATGTGTCCGAGGGCACGACGCGGGAGAAGAAGTCGTAGCGGCTGTTGTCACTCAAGTCGGGAGCCGTGGAGGCGTAGCTGATCTGGGGGATCTGGGGGTTAGAGGACATGCAGATTGATGGGCAAAGGCATAAATGGGACAGTTGCTTCCTACCCACCCACAGCTTTGGGACCCCTAAACCCAGAGTCACACTTCCCATGGAGACTGCCTCCCCGCATCCATCCTGTGAAATGGTGGGACAGGCTCCAGATACTGAGAGGAAAGGAAACAGGTCTGATGGTGGCCACCCCTGCTACCTCCAGCTAAGGAAACAGGTCTGATAGTGGCCACCCAGCTACCTCCAGCTAAAGAAACAGGTCTGATGGTGGCCACCCGACTACCTCCAGCTAAGGAAACAGGTCTGATGGTGGCCACCCGACTACCTCCAGCTAAGGAAACAGGTCTGATGGCGGCCACCCTGGCTACCTCCAGCTTTTGTCAGATTCTGAGGCCGCCTACCTCCCGCATAATTCTACCAGGCCTTGCTGGCAAGGCCTGGCCAGCAAGACAGCCTGTGACCCAAGGGAAACCCCCAACTGGCTTCATGGGATCTATGACTAATGGTCTCCAGGAGTATCCCAGATATAAAACACACACTTGAGTATGCACACACATGGGGGGGAACACTTGAATATGCAGACACATGGCAGGGATGGGGGACACTTGAGTATACACACACATGTCGGGGATTGGGGGCACACCTGGAGCCTCAGTTCCCAAGCCCCTCTAGTCACTACCCAGAAGGCTTTGTCTCTATGGTTCCCAGTGGCCTCTGTCTCCTATCTCCTGCCTGGTTGGAGGGCACAGTCCAGAACCCAGACCTCAGATGCTCCCCCACACCCCGAGAGGTGGCCAGAGGGGTATCTTCTGAGAGACCCTTCCTCTCTCCAGTTTTTAGGTACAGGACCTGGAGAGTCAGAGCCACCTCAGGGGCACCCTAGGCCTCTATCCCTGCTCCTACCCTCCCATCCATGGAGTAGCACAACCCTGTACCATTAAATGGCATCAGCTTCCTGTAGTTGTTTTAAAGGCACAAGAAAGGAGCCACCGTCCCCTCCTCTCCAACACCATGAAAGCCACAGCCCCTGTCCCTCCTCACTAATCGGGGCTCTTAGCCACCACACAGACAGGCTAGGGAAGGAAGGCTCCTACACAGAGCTGTTCTATGTTCTCTGGACGCCCTCCATACCCAGCCTGCACTCCATCTCTAAGAAGCACCGCACCCCCCTTGGCCAGTGCTATATCCCAGAGGTGGTCAGAGGTCCTGGGGGGAGTGACTGTCCCAGCTGAGAATCAAAGTTTGGAGATTCGTGTTGAGATACTCGGAGGAAGCTGGCGGTGGTGGTGCATGCCTTTAATCCCAGCACTTGGGAGGCAGAGGCAGGCAGATCTCTGAGTTCAAGGCCAGCCTGGTCTACAGACTGAGTTCTGGGACAGCCAGGGCTATACAGAGACACCCTGTCTTCGGGGATGGGGTGGGGGTGCTAGAGAGGAGGTAACAAGGTGATATCTAGGGTCTGCCTCACAGGAACTCTATGGGACAGGAAGAACAAACCAATTAGCGGAGAGCTACTCACTGTTCAGAGACAGCAGGCCTGTGAACCTTGCTGCCCCCATTCTCTACAAGGCCTGTGCCCTTGTCTAAGATGTCCATTTTCCTAGAAAGGTTACTATACAGAATAAAATCGAATCCCTGCCACCCATCCCCAACCCAACAGAATACCATGATCTGGGGAGCACACAGGTGGGACCCGTCCACCCATGCTTCTTCCAGGTGAGCATCACCCAGAACCCCACTCTTTCCTCACGCCTGCCCAGCTAGGCCGCTGCTCACCCCCTCCCAACCAGGCTATGAATGACTGACCCCCCAAGTGTCCTGCTGTCAGGCTAGGACACACACCCCCCGTGAGCCCCTCCCCCAGTGTCAGCAGCTTCACACCAGGCAGGACTGGTCTAAGCAGGTGGCCTCCATCTCCCCATGCACCCCATTCCCACAAAGGTGGGGGATCACATGGAGCTCCTGCATGGTACACAGCAGGAAAGCCACGTGCTGAACTGCCCCAACAGTCATGGTGGCCGTGGGAGAGACACCACCTCGTGACCAGGCCAGTGTATGGTACAGGAGACCAGTCCCTGCTCCCTGCCACCTCACAGGTCCTGAAGTTCCTGCTAAGAAAGGCTCCAGACTGAAGTTGGAGGTTCAAGTCCAACTCTGCTGCTGCATAGAGGATAGCACAGAGCCCAGTTCTTTCTCCTCCCCAGGACTCGCTCTTACAGAATGGGCGATTAAGAGCTACTGGTATTGTGGGGAGTCCTGTCCTGTGTGCTGAGGATGCTGCTCTGGGGTGGGGACAGCATCACAGCCACCAGGATCACACTGAAGGCCTGGAGGGCAGGGACAGAAGACCTTCTTCATTCCTGAGGAGTGGCCCCTGAAGGATCTGTGGTGAGAGTCTTGCACAGCTGGTCACTTGGCTCTGGCACACCAGGTCACATGGAGGGTTTTTTTTTTTTTGAACCTCCACAGATAAAGGCCAGCCCCATCTCTGGCCTCTCTGGGCCAGGCTACCTCTCTCAGGCTACTCTGCCTGGCCTCTATCCAAGGCGCTTCCTGGGAGCCCAGCCCAGAGCACAAGCTCTCCTGCTCAGCTCGCTAGCGCTCTATCCTGGTCCTCCTCTGCCCCAGGAACCAGACACCGCATCACACAGGTGCCTTTGGCTCCTCTGGGGCCTGTATAGTACTCCCATTGTGACTGGGAGCACACGTGAGAACTTTCAAACTGCCACCATGTACAGGAATGTAAATTTTGTCCACAGGAGCCCAGAGGTTCCTTTGCCTCTGTGGCTGCCTTGCTCTTGCACACCCTGGTGGCTTCCTCATTAACCCACTCACTCTGTAATGGCTTCCCGAGGCCCTGCCGTGGGCTTCCCCTGCCGAGCTCTGGGCGGCACGGAGACCTCAGCGAAGCTGACTCCAGCACTGGAGACAGAGACGATGACTTGAGCGATAAACACACAGGTATCTAATGCCAGGCACTGCCCCACAGTGCCGACTCTCACCCTGTGGTACACGTGACCTTTACAGCTCCCTGACCCTGTGTTGGCCAGGTCACATGGCACGCCCTGCTCACTGAGTTGGGAGCAGAGGGGAGGGAGGCATGTTGCCTCTGGGCCAGAGGGTGTCACCGCAGATAAGGGACACCCCATGGTAGGTGTACCCTCTGCCACTGTCACCAGCAAGGTTCCAGCCTGACGTGGGTTCCTGAGGCAGGATGAAGCACTCCACATGGCATGTGGCTCAGCAGTGACTGAGCCTACATCCTTGCAAATCCCAGAGGTGGGCAGAATTGATTGCTACTACATCGTCCTGCGCTTGTGCCGACTGATACAGGGGACAGATCTGAGGGCTGGTTTCTACCAGAACATCCCCATCACTTGAAACAGGTCTGAGGGCTGGTTGTCCCCGAAGCACCCACTGCCTCCCCCTGTTGACTTGCACGGTCGGCAGTGACATGATTCTCCGACTCTCAGACGCTAATAATGGCTGGCGGGTATCTCTGCTTCCGAACTTGGATGTGTCAGGCTCACTCTTAGCGTACTGCTCGGCTAGTAGGGGACAGACTAGATTGAATTGGAGTCATTCCGGAACACACGGCTCAGAACCAATCTGCTTAGATGCCTACTGTACACCTTACTGTCCTAAGAGGGCTTCTAGGCGGAACACCTCCGACCACCTGTTTAAATCTTCACTTATCCAAAACTAATCCAGAAAGGTCAAGTTACTTACCCAATATCCCACAGTTCTTGGCCACAAATCTGGCCAAGGCAGGATTTGAACCCGAGGAGGTTTACTCCAGAACCCCTACCAATAATTACCATATAAAACTTCAGTCTCACTGGGCGGTGGTGGGTGGTAGTGGTGCACACCTTTAATCCCAGCACTCGAGAGGCAAAGGCAGGCAGATTTCTGAGTTCGTGGCCAGCCTGCTCTACATAGTAAGTTCCAGGACAGCCAGGGCTACACAGAGAAACCCTGTCTCGAAAAACCAAACCAAAACAAACCAAAACAAAAAACAGAAAAAACTTCAGTCTCCTCTGTAGAATGTGCCTTATATGCACGTACCCACACAGTGAACATGCATGCATGTGTACAACCTGAGGCTGGGGCTGGAGAAATAGCTCAGCAGTTAAGAACACTGGCTACTCTTGCACAGGAGCTGAGTTCAATTCCCAGCACCCATGCAGTGGCTCACAACTGTCTGGAACTCCAGTCCCGTGGGGGTCTGGCGCCCTCTACTGGCCTCCACGGGTACTGTGCACATAGAATACACAGACATGCATGCAGGCAAACACCCATACACATAAAGCAGAGATAAGTAATTTGCAAAGTAAATAAAACAGAGCTGAACAAGGTGGTGCATGCCTCCAACACTTGGGAGGCAGAGGCAGGCAAGATACCTGTGAGTTTTAAGCCAGCCTGATCTACATAGCTAGTGAGACCTTGTCTCAATAAACCAAAACTTTAAAATTAATTAATTATTAGAAATGGAAGGTGGTGCCCCCATCCTCCAGCAACAAGTGGCGGGTCCAAAATCTCCCATGGAGATTTTTTCCCATTGTCGAGTGGGCAGCAGAGGAGAGAAGCTGCAGCTCCCGTGTTCAGCTCCACCTCTCCTGCCCATCAATCTATGGGCTGAAGTGGTCCATCTGTCTCTAACACAAAGGACAGGGCAAGGCTGGCCCCGGGCCCCAGAGGGCTGTGCAAACAGCCTGCTTTGAGCAACAGCTAATTTCTAAACGTAATTATTAATTTCATGCTTATCGTATGCAAACCTCTGCTTCCCAGACGAGATGAAATTGATTTAATTAGAAATTCCACCATCAAGCCATTTGGATCTGAGCTTTTAATTAGGATCTCCAGCAGCAACCTGCACCCCCCCCAGGCTGCCAGAGGGGACTGCTCCCTAGGAGGACACAGTCTACAGCTGCCAGTGTCCCACAGGTCAGGAGAGCACCTGTCACCAGGACCCCGGCTGTACCCTGTCCCTCACAGCACAGCACAGCACAGCACAGCCATGGGTGGGCCTCTCTTTTCTCTTAGCAACTGTCTCAGTTACTTCTCTTATTGCTGTGATGAGGCGCCATAACCAAGGCAGCTTCTAGAAGAGTTTAGTTGGGGCTTACAGTTCCAGAGGGTTAGAATCCACAATTATCCTAGCAGGGAATGTGGCAGCAGGAGCCACGGGCATGGTTCTGGGAACAGTGGCTGAGAGCGAACGTCTCAGCCGTGAGCATGAGGCAGAGAGTGTTAACTGCGAATGGCGTCGGATGTTTTATTCTTGTCTTGTTTTATTTATAGAGACAGGGTTTCTCTGTGTAGCCCTGGCTGTCCTGGAACTCGCTCTGTAGACCAGGCTGGTCTCGAACTCAGAGATCCGCCTGCCTCTGCCTCCCAAGTGCTGGGATTAAAGGCGTGCGCCACCTTGCCTGGTTCGTGGCTTGAGCTTCTGACATCTCAAAGCCCACCTCCAGTGGTAGGCATCCTCCAAGAAGGCCACGCCTCCTGATCCTTCTCAAACAGTTTTCAAGTATTCTCAGACCAAGCATTCAAATCGATGAGCCCTTGGGGACCATTCATGCTCAGACCACCACAGCAGCACACTGAGGGAACGGCTCGGCAAGAGTCAACACCATCCACTCAGCTTTAATCTTAACACTTGGGAGGCAGAGGCAGGTGGATTTCTGTGAGTTCAGCATGGTCTACGTAGTAAGTTCCAGGACAGCCTGGGCTACACAGAGACCCTCTGTCTGGGGTCTGGGTGCTCACGTGGGCATCAAGCCACGTATCCCAAAGAATGCCCACTGGCTTTCCTCTGGGAGCCATACCAGGTACCCTTGCAGCTCAGAGCAAGGCAGTCCATCAGAATAACTAACTTGGAGTACTCTCACCTGCGTCGACCTCTGACCCCATCTCTTCCCACACCCACCTTGGCCTCCCAACAGCTCCTACCATGCCTCCTTCTACACCTCGAGCCCAGTAGGCACATTGCGCCCCAGGACCTCGTAGTGGTCATCCCTGCTGCAGGTTACCCTCTGAAGAATGAATGCCCAGCCAGGGAGGTGAGTGGGCCACCAGTGAGAATACCCACAAAAGGGAAATACTGGCTGCCCCACCTCCCACGATGCCTCTAGCCTTCCAGGGCTCTATGGGACCTTTGTCGCTCTGATCCCCCGGTGACACTCTGTCTGACACCCCAGCCTCCGCTCTGGCTGCCCAGCATCCTATCAGACAGGAAACTTGCGTTTTGGATTAATTTCCTGTTCTGAATTGTTTTCCTGGATGGAACCAGGCAGCACAGGCAGCAGGCCCTGGGCAGATACGTCCCTGGGAGGCGCGAGCTCAGTCCCCGCTTGCCCTTTTAAGCGGTACATATTTTCATAGGAACCCAGCACACACCCCCACCGTGAGGCTTGGGAGCTGGAGAAGAATGGGGTGTGGAGGATGGGGTGCGGAGGGAGGAGGGAGCCCGGCTCTCCTGGCATCGGCTGACAAAGGAGCCGCACCAGTGCGTTGGAGGAAGGGCCTGGAGACAGATAAGACGGTTCCAGCGGGCGGGGAGCGGGCCCTGGGCCGAGAGCAAACAAGATGCTCAAATCAGCACTTGCCCTACTTCATAAGCAAAATGTAGATCAATCGACTACACTCAGGGTAGCTGGTTTGCTTGCTGACTGCGCCCCTCGGTAGTGTCAATCTTAGGGGAGGTGGGTGGCGGCTGAGCATGCCCAGGACCACAGCTCCTGTGCTCTGTATAAAGAGGGCTAGAACCAAGCTCCCAGAGATGAGATGCAGGTAACTGGAGCCTCAGTCGCTTTGTGATGAGAATGGAGTCTTTGTGGAGGTCCCAGTGAGGGCATTCAGGAGGATGGAGAGGAAGGAAGTAGAGGGACCTAGGTGCCTGGAGCCATTATCCTGTCCGGGGAGTGGATGGCCAAAGGCGGCCCCCTCTTAAATTGATGGGTTTAATCCCCATCAACTGAGGGAAGAAAGCTTTGTCCAGCTTAGAGACGTGGAAGGGCTCACACAGGTCACCAGGTCATACTAGACCAGCCCCGGTGACCTCAGGATCCCAGGGCCTGAGCTGGGAGTGGGGTGGGAAGTTTAAGAGGAAGGAAGGCGCGGGGATATGGTTGCCTGCACCTGGTCCAGCAGCCCTGTGAACAGGTGAGCAATGGAGGGTGTTTGTGGTGTCTCAAGTCTAAGGGTGTGTGACACACTAAGAATCAACTTTGCTGTATACACACACACACACACACACACACACACAGGCCGTCTTGTCACTGCCTCACAAGATGGGACCACCATTTGTTAACTCCTTGTTTTCAGATGAGGAAACAGATCCTGAGTTCAGACAGCAAACTGTAAGGCAGGGTTTGAACCCAGGTCTGCTGGCTTCACTGAGGTGTTCTCAACCCACAGACCCCACGTGGCAGCATCCAGGTTCATACTGAGCCTCCAGCCCCTCACCTGCTCTGTGTCCCAGCCTGGGAGGCAGTAAGGGTCCAGATTGCTCTTGCTGCTTCCCCCTCGACACTGAGCAGTGGCTTCACACCACTGCACCTGTGTCTGTTTAGTGAGAATTTAATGAGCTGCCTGGCTCTCATTCAGAACAGAGAGAAGGGACCTCTCCGGTAAGCAGGATCCCATGAAAACCTGGCCCAAACCTGGTGATTCTCCTCAAGCTTCAGGAGTGAGGGCAGGGCCAGGAGGACCTCTCCGTTCAAGGCCCAAAGTGGTTGTCATTGTGCAGGTGCCCTGAGGTCCTATTAGCTGCAGAGCGCAAGTGGCGGGGGGCGTGGCTGGCCTTCAAGGAAATGAGCCACTCTGCTGCCCACCAATCTTCCACCAGGCTGTGTGTGTGTGTGTGTGTGTGATGGGCTGCACCATATTAATATAAGATGATATAATGGGATGTATTAACATCATTGAACACACGAGACGATAAAAGTCACACCACCAACACTCCCCGTGATTTATATCCACAGCCAGGCCACAGTCAGACTGGCCAGGCAGCCAGGAGGAAGCCCCACTGGGGCTCTGGGGTTTGTCTGGGAGAAGGGGCTGGGGTGCAGCCAGAAGCAGAAAAAAACACACAATTGGCACAGCCTCGGGGTTCCCAGGCCAGGTACCCAGCTGGGCCATGGCAGACCCACCTGGAGCCCCCAGCAGCTCTCCCCAAACTGGCCTGTATGTGTGCTTGTCTCTACTGTGGCATCTCACTGTGATCCCCCTCTGGGTCCTATGCCTCCTCAGCTAGCACAGCCTCCCTTTCCTGCCTCAACCCTGCACCCCAGGGGTCAGGGCCCTCCCCCTAACCCCCTTCCTGGCTGCCAGGGTCAGGGCCCCCCCAAACCCCCTCCTGGCTGCCAGGGTCAGGGCTCTCCCCCTAACCCCCCTCCTGGCTGCTGGGGTCAGGGCCCTCCCCC
>NW_022196909.1:48022509-48023325 GCF_008632895.1 Mastomys coucha | reverse complement strand
CCCCACCCCTCCTGGCTGCCGGTCTCTATGCTCACCCTCTGATGATCCCGCCCAGCTGACCACCTCTGGGGACACCAACCAGTGTCCAGAGCAGGAGCAGCCCCAGAACAGCCACTAAGTCCTTCCTGCATTCAGGCCAAAGACTCTTGAAGACCTCAAGCCTTCCTCACCGCCCAAGCCTGGGTTAGCAGCTGGTGTTGCCCGCTTCCTTCTAGAAACATCCAGGACCCATGCACGCTCACCCACACACACATCCCACACTCTCACACATACATATACACATGCTAACACTCTCACACACACTCACATACACACTCACACGTGTGCACATGCACATACATGCACACACACACTCACTCATACACCCTCACCCCATATACTCATCCCAAACACTCACAGACACATTCACCCCACATACTCACACACTCACTCTACACACATACACACACACTCACTCACACATACTCCATATACTCACCCCACACACTCACACACACTCATACACTCACACACTCACCCCATACTCTCACATTCACACTCACCCTACACACTCACATTCACACTCGCCCACACACTCACACACACTCACCCTACACACTCACATTCACACTCACCACACACACTCACCCTACACACTCACATTCACACTCACCACACACACACTCACACACTCACCCTACACATTCACATTCACACTCACCACACACACTCACCCTACACACTCACATTCACACTCGCCACACACACTCACACACTCACCCTACACACTCACATTCACACTCACCACACACACTCACCCTACACACTCACATTCAC
>NW_022196909.1:47982038-48022267 GCF_008632895.1 Mastomys coucha | reverse complement strand
CACTCACATTCACTCACCACACACACTCACCCTACACACTCACATTCACATTCACCACACACACTCACCCTACACACTCACATTCACACTCGCCCACACACTCACACACTCACCACACACACTCACCCTACACACTCACATTCACACTCACCCCACACACTCACCCTATACACTCACTCACACTCACACATACTCACACACACACTTACCCCCTTGCACACACAGCACTCGCACCCACGCCTGGAAGGCCATGACAAACCCTAAGCTAGCTCAGCCTCTCCCCCTGACCGCTCCCCTAGCCTGACCTCTCCCTTGCTCTTGCCTTGCTCCCCAGCTCTGGTCTGCATTTTCCTGCATCCCAAGGCCTCGTTTCCTGGTGTTCCCTTACTTCGCTGACTCTTTTGAGACATCACACACTTCCCTCACACCCTGAGGGGAATGTCTTGTCTGCCTCTCCCTGCCTCCCATGGCCCCAGGATGTAAGCCGCGGATATGAACACCCGTTGACCAGTAAGGAGCTGCTGTCCACAGTGGCTGATTCTCCCACACGGGTCCATCAAGATTCTGTCGGAGGAAAGTTTACGCAGAGGTCCTCGGGATGGTTTAGTGGGTAAAGGCCCTGCTGCGAAGTCTGTCAGCCTAAGTTTGATCCCTGAGACCCACACAGTGGAGAGAAAGAACCCACGCCCATGGGTGTCCTTCTGGCCTCTCTCACAGAAGAACTGGAATCCTTCTCCATTGCTCACCACGTGCCTGCCTGCCCTCAGGGTATCTGTGCTCTTGACCTTCCTCACAAGGCTCATTCAATAGTCAGCTCTCCAAGGGGACAGGTGCTCCCCATCCCTCCAGGGTACAGGATCATGTTTAATGTCACCCAGGTGGTGAGCGGTTGAGCCAACTCCACTTCTAGTCTATGTGCCAGCAAAATCTGCCACCTCCACAGGGGACAAGCTTGAGTCTCTGTCACCTCTGAACCGCAGGGACCCAGAGAGGGACAGCCTCCAAAGGTCTTCAGCCCAGAAATGCCAAGGAGGCCACTTCTACCGCTGGACGGCAGGTGCCATAGGGAGTGGGCAGCCCCGACCTTTTGCAGTCGGTCCTCTGCTGCAGAAACTGCCACAGATGCCACTCAACACTGCCACCACATTCCACGTGCCCACCATGCCCCAGACACTGGGATGTGAGAGTACGGGACAGCCCCTCTCTAGTGCAGAGAAGGACTTAGTGGCCGGTCTGCTGCCCACAAAGGGATTCACTCATTAAGACCCTGGGCAGCCCTTTCCCATGACTCTGCCCTTCTCCACAAGCGTCCTGAGGTCACCGCCCAAGTAAAGCAACACAATTTCATCTTGGGCCTGCCCTAGAGACCCACCCTGCTATGGTCGATGCTATCTCCCCTCCATAACTTGACAACTTCAAGGCAAGACTCAGAAGCTGCCATTCAGCAGCTGCCGTTGAAGTCTAGGCCTGCAGACACCAAACAAAGATGGACAGTCCCTGACACATCACCCCCACAAGTCTGTGAGGGCCACCAGCACATCTGAGTCTTGTCCAAACCTCCCGGGATTGGGCAGGAAGTGCCCACAGGCTCAGCAGCCAGCCAGGCACCGACAATCAGTGATAAGAGCTAACACCTCCTGCAGTGAGGGGAGCCTTTTCCACTTTGTGGGCCCCAAAAAATCTCCATACAGTTCGAGTGGGCCTCCAAGGCAAGCTCAAGAAGCAGAGCTGAGAGGAGCCTGCCACCACAGCGGGCAGAACAAGGTCTCCCGGGGACAGCAGACAGTGGACATCTTCAGGGGATAATCACAGGAGAGTGGGCGCTGAATCCAGCACTCAGGCTGAGACAGGAGCATCACCCGTTTGAGGCCAGCCTGAGCTACATGGACAGCTCCTTAAATACAAGAGCCCTCATAGCTTAGTGGTAAGTGTTTGAGTTCATCCCCAGCAAAGCAGAAGCTAGAGTAGCCAAGGCCTGCCGGGCCCCTCGGCTCTTCCCAGCACCTGCGGCCAGTCTGAGGTTCCCATCCTGGTGTTAGACCCATCCAAGTCCCTGGAAAGAACCTCCCACCTCAGACCCTTGGCCATGGACTCCTCCACCCCTGTGTCTCCAACAGGGTTTTCCAAGCAGGTGGCTTATAGTCGTCACGAGCCAGCACGGAGTCCTCCTTACTTTCAGAAGTTCTAGATCTGACAGCAACATGGCTGTGCCCTGTGCTCGCGGGCATGGTGCTCCCTGGCATTGGGAACATCGTTCCACACTGATGGGCATGCTACCCCCTAGCTCTGCTCCATGTTCATCTCTCTCTCTCTCCAGTCTGGCCAGTGCCTGCCTGTTGACAGCCCTGTGGACCAGGCCTGTGTGTGTGACACAGAGCACGCTGGTAATGTAGTAGCACCTGAGACACCACCCCCATCCATTCAACAATACAGGGGTTCATACACACAGCGCACCCAAGACACCGCCCCTACGCACACAAGGGCACAGGCATGTACACACACAGCACACCCAAGACACCGCCCCTACGCACACAAGAACACAGGCATGTACACACACAGCACTCTGAGTCCCACAAGTGCTGTCCTCTATGCAGGACATGGGGCTCTTTGTGAGGCGCCCTTGACTATGCCAACACAATCTATGCATGCCTAAACACGCCTCTGCTCTGCATATGTGCTGTACACATGCCATGCACATGTACAGAGAGAGAGAAAGAGAGAGAGAGAGGGAGAGGGAAGGAAGGAGAAAGAAAGATAGAGAGAGAGGGAAGGAGAGTTAGAGAGAGGGAGGGAGAGAGGGAGAGAGACAGAGAGAGAGAGACTGACTGACTGACTCAGGGTAGCAAGGCAGCTTGACAATCCATCTGAGAACATACAGGCTTATGAGTAAGCTATCATCCCAGGTACTCAGGAGGCTGAGACAGAAGAGACTCCAAGAACAAGTGCTGTGTGAGCGGCAGAGTTCAAGGGCAGTCTGTGCAAATCACTGAGACCTTGTCTCAAAACGGGGGGTGGGGGGGGGGCTTGCTGGGGATGTAGCTCAGTGGACGAGCGCTTGCCTTGAGTGAGCAAGGCCCTGGCTTCAGTTCCCAGAGCTGGAGGGAGGAAGAGGAGAGAGGAGACAGAGACAGAGAGAGAGAGAGAGAGAGAGAGAGAGAGAGAGAGAGAGAGAGAGGCTAATTTCCTCAGCCTCCTTGCCCAGCCTGGCAGCTGCCAGCCTGCTTTTTCCCATGAGCACCCCAGCAGAACTCAGGGCAGAGGGGAGAAGGGGTGGGCTCAAGATGCTGGGTAGACCCAAGAGGGCCAGAGACAGCAGGGTGGGCTCTGGGACAGCCTAGCCTGTATAACTGTCCTGCCTGGCTAGTGACCTCTCCATCCCAGCCCCAAATGTTGCAGAGGAACCCAGGGACCAGCAAGTGGGATGGGGAGGCACCTCTCTTGCCCCTAAGTTGCCCTTAAATAACCAAGGTAGACAAAGGTGCCAGACCCCTCCCTGAGGGCCACAGTCCCGCAGGGGGAAGAAGAGAAAGAGAACAGTAATGCCTGTAATTTGTTTAAATAATCCTGCTGAACCGGAAGAAAATTAACAGATGAGAAACCAGCTCGAAATTAATCAAACTTCTCCCTGTCTGTGTCCCCCCCCGCCCGCCCGCCCCGCGCTTTTCCGTCTTAATGAAGGTTATTTATCTAACGAGCAATAAAACAGGGAATTAAATTAAACAGGCTCTCTGTTCCCCGCCTCACCCCACCCCAGGGAGGCAATGGCCCTTCTACAGCTCTATAGCAGACTACAGGACGCGGGGACAGTGACACCAGGCAGGAGTCAGGGCTCTCCAACTCAGACACTCCCATTTTCATCTCTAGAGCTTAGCCAAAACTAAAAAGGAAAACAAAAGTTCTCTCATGGATGGCCACAGACAGGGGAGGGCCTGCTGCTACCGGGGCATGTCAGAGGGGGCGGGAGGGGGTGAGGGCCCTGCTGCTGGGGCTATCAGAGGCAGGGCTGCTGCTCATCAAGGTCCCAGTGAGGAAGCAATACATGAAGCACCACCTTGGGCCGCAGCCTCACGGTGGGAACCTGCTGAGAAGAACGGCTAAGGAAGATTGCCCTGCCAACCAGAATCCATGCTCTGCCTCATCTCCCCTGCCCAGAGTTCCCAGTCCTTCAGAGTGTCACCCTCCCACTCTGACCTCTCGAACCTCTAGTCCTGCAGCTTTCGGATCCTTATATGCCTCCAGCCCGCCCACCTTTGGAGTCACAGGTGCCCTAACAATGACTCTCCACCGGTCTGTCCCCACCAGTCCCTCCATCGCACACTTTGACAGCTCAGACGGACCTCACATCAGCCTCAAAAGACACGTTATGTAGAACTGCAGCTTGGAGGAGCCCCGGGCAGGGCTATCTGTCAGCAGCTGCAGGCCCAGCTTTCGGGGTGTTGTGGGGTGAACAGGACTACGTGGAGTCAAAGCCTCCAGTCTCTTCTGGGGCTTTCTGTGTAGGAGGTTTGGGATCTGTGTAGCAGATGACCCCATGGAAGAAGGAAAAGGGGGAACAGAGAAGGTGACCACAGGTCAACATCTCCAGGCAGCTGATCTCCCTGCAGGGATGTGTGCCTGTAATCGCAGGACTCTGGAGGTCTAGGCAGGAGGTCTAGGGAATCAGGGCCAGCCTGGGTTATATAGCAGGTCCGTCTCAAAAAAAAAAAAAAATCCAACCAAATAAAAGTATAAACCTGAAGCAGGGCATTCGGGCTCATGCCCTAATAGCAGAGGGTGAGGTAGGAAGAGTACTTGGGCTACAGAGTGAGCTCCGGGCTAGCCTGGGCTACAGTGTAAGCCAGTCTCCAAAATAAATAAATAAATAAATAAATAAAAGCATGGGCTGGCAGGATGACTCAGTGGTTAAAGCACATGCTGAACAAGTAACATGACATGGAGTCCCCAGCGCCATGTGGGCACGGCAGCCTGCTCTAATGACAGCCTTAAAGGTGAAGACAGGTTCCCCTAGACAGTTACTGAAGAGACCCTATCTCAAAGAAGAAGGTGGAACTGTGATGGAGGAAGACCTCCAATGCCAACCTCAGGCCTCCGCATGTGTCCGTAGGCATGCACATCCGCATGTGCCCACATGCATGCGAGCAGATGCACACACATATGCAGGCATGCCACACACAGACCGACTCATGAAAAGAAGAAAGATAAATAAATAAAAACAGCCAAAAGGCACGTGAATCTGATCATAGTCTGTGCTTAAAACTTCTAAAGTCTCCATTAGAACCCAAAGTCAAAGAGGGCCTCAGGTCCCACGGGCGTGGCTGACCCAGGCCCACCGCTAGGTCCCTTCATCCCTCAACAGCTGCCTGTTGCTTCTCCACTGGGTCAGGCATCCTCCTGCCGCAGGGCCTTTGCACCAGCTCCACCCTCCCGAGTCTACCTTTGAATGTCCCTTCCTGGGGGGGTTCCCTATTGGCCCTGTTTTGTCCCCTGCAGGCACCCATACATCCCATCCTTTCTCAACCCAGATGCCATGGCCCCTAGCCCTGTCTAGGGACAGTAGCCACCTTCTCTAGGAAGTTACCAGCATGCATGCCCTCATCAGAACTGCTCTCTCTGCCTCTGAGTGTCCAGACCCTCACCTGTACCTCCATCACAGCCCACCTAACACAGTCACCAACCAGGAGCATGTCCACCTCTTCGTTCCCAGAAGACCAGATTGGTTCACTCTGGCCACCCCCGCCCCAACACCTGCTCTGTACCTCCCACCAATTTGGAGCCCCATGAGATTTGCTAAATCTGGGACTGGAGAGATGGCTCAGCGGTTAAGAGCACTGACTGCTCTTCCGAAGATCCTGAGTTCAAATCCCAGCAACCACATGGTGGCTCACAACTACCCGTAATGAGATCTGATGCCCTCTTCTGGTGTGTCTGAAGTCAGCTACAGTGTACTTACATAAAATAAATAAATAAATCTTTGAAAAAAAAAATATGCCGGGCGGTGGTGGTGCACACCTTTAATCCCAGCACTTGGGAGGCAGAGGCAGGTGGATTTTTGAGTTCAAGGCCAGCCTAGTCTACAAGAGTGAGTTCTAGGACAGTCAGGGCTACACAGAGAAACCCTGTCTCTGAGAGTGTGAGGTCAGGAACAGGGCCAGAGAGTGTAGTCACTAAGATGGGCCCTGTCTCCTGCCCACTGACCTCTTAGGCTGTTGGAGGACACAGGACCACTAACCTGTCCTCAAGGGCTACCTGGAAAAAAGCCACTGCTCTAAAAGCTGGGAGCTAGCCGGTGCCCAGTTAACAGGGAAATGTTCAGTCTCAGTCCAGTCCCTGACCCCTAAGAGCGGCTCTGCCTACTCCTGGCTCTGTGTGTGTGTGTGTGTGTGTGTGTGTGTGTATCTATACCCACGCACTCACGTGTGGCCACCCCCATGGGCGACGACGGCAGGCAAAACACAGCCACGGTTGAATTATTTATTCCGTACATTGTTAGCACAGTACAGAGAGCAACTGTGTCTCCAGGCTTCAATTAAAATATCAAGGCAGCCACACCGTCTGCCTAGCCACATGCCCACCGACACAGACGGGAGACAGCCTCTGTTGAAGAGAGAGGCCCAGCCCTGTGCGAGGCCCTGCCTCTGCCTGCCAGCATAGCTCTTCTCCAGAGCTCATCCACAAGCATGGAATGTTTCTGGACCACATTCTCAGGAGTTGCCTGGACTCAGCAGCCCACGGCTTCTGAGACATTCCTGCCTCCTGCTTTCTCCTTGCAGGAGCAGCCAACCATGGCCTTACAGAGCCCCTCTTGACTCCCAAAGGGGCCCGGGACCAGCCTTGATGTGGAGCTGATCCAACTCGCAGTCGAGGGACCTCCTAAATAGCATTGCTGCGTGTGGTCAGGAGGCAGGGACTCCGGAAGGCATTCAGACACAGCACACCAAACCCCAGACACCAGAAGGAGCAAGTGACAATGGCCAGGCTGTGGCATCCCCGGCACCCAACCACAAGATTTTACTCTACCCTTTAAATGGCTCTTTCTTAGAGGTCTGCACTAGTCCACCAAGCACCGAGGTATAATTTGGAGAGTTCCTAGTTTATGTATCTGCAGGCTTACAGCCAGAATGAGCCTGAATTTCTGACCATCCTGTCTTCTGAGGGCTGGGATTACAACCATGCACCCCCGAGCCTGGTTTGTAGGTGCAGGGAATTGAGCCCGGGGTTTCGTCATGTTAAGCAACCGCTCTGCCCACTGAGCCACATCCCAGGCCCCTGAGAAGGGACTTTGAAAAAGTAAAAAAACGGGAAGATGCCAGCCTGGGCGGAGAGGTGAATGTTCACACAGATGGGTTTCTGCACCTTCATCACCCCTGACTCTGGGGCGGAGACTCAGGTGAGGAGAGCTTTGCGGACTCTGGCAGCTGCGGTCACACGCCAACTGGGTCATCCACCAGATCCAATTCACTAGCCCCCGACCAGAAAATGAAGCCCCAAAAAAGCCAAAAAAAAAAGCCAAAAAAAAAAAAAAAGCTGGGCAGTGGTGGCACAGGCCTTTAATCCCAGCACTTGGGAGGCAGAGGCAGGCGGATTTCTGAGTTCGAGGCCAGCCTGGTCTACAGAGTGAGTTCCAGGACAGCCAGGGCTACACAGAGAAACCCTGTCTTGAAAAACAAAACAAAACATGAGGCCAAGTGAAATCAGAATGGGTGGGCTGAGAAAGAGCAGTGTGGCCATCCCATGCCCAGGGAGAACACGGAGCAGGAAGAGAAGCTCTGTGGGCAGTGCCACGGACCCCAAGACCTCCTTGGGTCCTTCTTGCCTTTTTAAAATTTTTCTCCTTTCACATGTGTATGGTATGTGCATGTATCTGTGCACACTTTGCACGCGTGTGAGAGTGCACACTCACGTGTGTGTGCATACGTGTGAAGACCCAAGACTGAAGTCGGGCTCTCCCTTCTCTGTCCCTTTTCTGCCCATGCGTCGAGGCAGACCCTCCCAATCAAACCCAGAGCTCACCAACATGGTTGCTCTTGGTAGCTAGCTTGCTCGCTCTGCGGGATCCTGGCTGTTAGGCCGATTAGGCACTAATGTGAAGTTTGGGGATCCAAGCTCAGATCCGTGCTCTTGGGCACGAGCCCTTTAACCACTGAGCCATCTCCCAGGCTTCCAGCACAGAGACCCGGGTCCCTCTAAGATGCCGCCTCTCAGACAGCAGCCCCTAGAGCTGCGGAACACGGACAGACGGACGGAAGCCACACCGCCGCAGAGCTGACCTCGGAGCCCAGGGCTGCGTGTAAGGGGTGCCCACGAGAGCAAGTTAAAAGGTCGCGGGAGGACATCACCTGTTTGGGAAAATGATGGACGGCGCCCCTAAAGCTGATGGCACGTGCAGCTCTGGATGCCTGCAACCTAGCCAGTCTGGGAAAAGAGCCTTCAAGTCCAGTGAAACACAATTCAGGGTTCTTCACGCGAGCCAAACATTGGGTTCGTCCCAAATGTTCCGAAGCAGCAGAACAGATACATGAATTATGAATTATCCAAATAAAGACACAGTCAGACAGTACAGAGCCAAAATAAAAAAAGAGGGAACTCCTTACACACCCTGCCTCATGGACCGACATACACACACACACACAACAGAGGCCCTACTGTGTGCATGTGCTGTGGTGAAGCTTGGAAACAAGTCCAGCAGAAGATGAGCCTCGTGGAGAAAGACATTGGCCAGGGGACAGGGAGGCATACACATGGTGAACAGAAATACAGATATAACACTCAAGGGCATATAAAATAAAATAAAAATTATTTTTTTAAATAATGGTAAATCTCTTTTTGCTTTTTTTTTTTTTAAAGTAAAACCGTGAACCCCGGGGCCATGGTAGGACTGGGTGCTGTGTCTGAGCCTTATGTGGTAGCAAGTACGAGGTCTGTAGACAGCTTCAGAGACGTATATGAGAGCAACTACCAAACCAGGCTGCTTGCCCACCCTGTTGTGACTGAGGAGCCACCAGCCAGTCTGAGTGAGCCTGTCTCCATACCAGGAGTCTTCCAAGAACCAGGATTTTCCAAGCTGGCTCATCTGTTCAGATGTCTCCTTTTCTCCTCTCTAGATTCTATAAGGATCTGGCCACACAGAAGCCAGGCCAGGACTGGCACCCGTAGAAGCACCTGGCTGGATGCAGACATGAGAGCCACCAAAGGGCACCATCTGGTCCAGCCTGAACCCTGTGTAGAGGAGCCTGCCCTACAGAAATAGGCACAGTGGTGCAGACAGGGCCGCTCATGACACATGACAGAAAACCTTGTTCAGAGAAGCCACAGAAGCCAGGAGTGTCATATTGCCGCACAAAGAAAGGGGGCCTGTCACACTCAGTGCCCAGAAACCACACAGGTGCAAGGGACAGAGCCTGACAACACAGAAAGACTCCCATGCAATCCCCCAGGAGGCCCTAGCCGCCAGGTTTTGAGTAAGGATCCATGGGACCAGCCCCTCCTGTGGAAACCGGAACACTGAAGTAACACTGCCCGCTAAGAGACAGCCAGGCCGGTCTGCTGCAAGCGGCCTGGTGTCCGGATGGTCTTTCGGGAGACTCTCTAGGCTACCCCAGTGGCCCACCACACTGCAGCCGGAAGCAGGCAGGGGCCAGCAGAGATCCTGGCAGGGCTAAGGAAGTGGCAGGGCCTGGGCCTGTGGGAAGAACAGGGAGGAGGGGGCGGGGCAGCTGAAGGCTCCCACTATCTCTGTTGTACTTTCCTAATTGATTTTGTGTCTGTGTCCCCGGGCACTCAGGCTTCTCAGGGCCATCTTAGCCACTTAAGCAATTTAAAATAATCAAAGCACTTACACAGTGCTCGGCTGGTCTTCACACTTCAGACTCCATGAGCCCTTGGTAGGAGCAGGGCTGCCTGTGGTGTCCCCAAGTTGCCCATACGTCACTGCCAGAGTCTCCCCGAGCCTAAGCAGCCTCTCACAGGTGGGACACCTTGAAGCCTTATGTCGCTATAAAGCCTTATGTCACACATAAAGACAACTAGGCTCAAAGGAATGGAGCAGAAGCCTGGCCTATGAGTTGGAGGCCAGATTGGTCTACATAGTGAGTTCTAGGACAGCTAGGCCTATGTAGAGAGACTCCACCTTCTGTGTGTGTGTATGTGAGAGAGAGAGAGAGAGAGAGAGAGAGAGAGAGAGAGAGGATAAAGAAGAGAGAGAAGAGAGAAAGAAGAGAGAGGGGGAGAGACAGAGAGAGAGGAGAGAGAAAGAGAGAGAGAGAAGAGAGAGAGAGAGAGAGAGAGAGAGAGAGAGAGAGAGAGAGAAGCACCCATGACATCCCAGGCCCTGGCCGAAGTTGGTGCTGCCCCTCCCCCACCCAGACTACCTCAGGGACATAAGAGGTAAATGTCATCTACAGCCCCACAGTCCCCACTAGATCCTGTCACTCTCCTCCAGGGCAGGGCCTCCCACCCCTACAGGATTGCTTGCCTGTGATAAGCTTCAGATTTCCCCTGTGCCCTTGAGAAAGACTACAGAATGGGTCACTGCTGCCACTGACCCGTCCCATCCTTCCTGCACCTACCTGAGCAGGGCCGGAGTGGGCCAAACAGAGCATCTGCCTTCAGCCAACACCAGAGGGAAACTGAGGCATGGGAAGGCCTGAGCTGCGGGAACTCCAGAAGGCGAGGGTCAGGGGAACTCTCCTCCTGATTCCTGTGCACCCGGGTGCTGCTGGGTCTGTCCCTCTCTCCTGCTCAATGAGCCACAACATCCTTCCCCGCCCACGGCCCTGAAAACTGGTATCAGAGCCAGGATTCAAACCCAGGCTGCATCTCAGCCTCATTACCCCACAGACGGCGGGAAAGGCACCGCCAGGGGGAAAGTTCTAGAGCTACAGGAACCAGGGGGTGTCCTGAGCCGCAGGAGGGGGTCCGAGTGAGTCAGGGCTCAGAACTGGGCCACTTACCTAGGGGGAGGGAGGGGTGGATGGCAGGAGTAGGCATGACGCCTGGCCACACAGAGGAGGGGGTGAGGCTAAGGGAGTCTCTGCCCCTCCCAAACACCTCCCAGATGTTCTCTCTCAGAGCATCTCCCTCACCCCACCAGGCCCCCAGGGGCACAGTGGGAAAGGTCAAGTATTATATCAAGCAGACCTTTGCTTCTTATTCTTTCCAGCATGTGTGGGTCATAAAAATGCTAGTTTAATAAACTGGGGACGCGGAACATTCCTAGCTCATTAGAAGGAGGCAGGCGGGGAAGGCCCTGGACCTAACCTGGAAGTCTTAGGCAGCTCCACGCTGCCTGCTCCCTGAGCTTGTCAGGTGCACGAACATGAGGAACAGCCAAAGAGAAGCTGCCTCCAGCCTGCTGCCTAACGTGCCGGGCCAGAAGGAAAATTCTAGCAGGTTGATGAACCTTGAAAGGTCTCAGGCCGAAGAGACAACCGCCGAGGTTGGTTTTGGGCAACACCGACCCTGATGAGCTAAGGAGCGGGGTAATAGCCCACCTAGGCCAACAGCCTCCGTTACTGAGGCAGCGGCTGACCCACCAGAGGCCCCGCAGTGAGGAGTGAGGTGGCAGCCTCACCAAACCCCGGGCTTCGCTGTCAAGGGGACTAAAAGCCACTCCCAAGACACCGTCCCCTCCCAGGGCCAGCCACTATGGGAAAGACAGCAGAGTCCCTGTGAGCAGGTCCCCTTTGCAGCGGCCTCAGGGTTCCCAAAGTCCTCAGCTGGCTGAGCCCCTCCCTCCCGCCCCACCCCTCCCTCCTATCCCACCCCTCCCTCCCGCCCCTAAACTTCCAATGTTGGTCTTCCTGTTCAGACCACGTGCTCAACTGAACAGGGGCAGTCATGGAGCCCATTTGAGAGCCGTGAGCAGGAGACCAAAGACCGATGTCACTAAGCCCATTGTCCCTCTCACCCGCCAGCCCCCACTGGTTCCCATTAACACCCTGAAGAGACAGGGACCTCCATGTGGGGCAAGATGTGACACGCCTGGCTCCGATGTCCAGGTCACACTCAGCCACAGCCTGTGGGCCTGGGTGTTTCCTGTGCACCCCACTCAGCCCTTCACGGACAAGGAGAATGAGGGGCAGAGAGGAACCAGCCCGGAGATCAGAGGCGCAGCTCCGGTACAAGACAGTATGACGGCAAGACAAACTTACCACTGCACTTGGTGGTCAGTGAGAGAGCCGAGGTCCTGACAAGCTTAGAGACTGGCCCATGCTCACTAGGCACCTCCGCAGCCAAAAGGAGACAACGCGGGTTTCCGAGGCGCTCAGGCTCTCTACTGAGCTCCGGCATGTCCTGGTCCTCATAGCTCCCCATGTGGGTTCCCCACGAGCCTCTCCAGGAGGCCTCTGCTTCCTCTCCCTTCCACCAAACTGAGCACAGATCACATGGGAACGGAGACTACTCCTGCTCAGTCTACAGATGTCCACAACACCGGGGGCCAAGAGGAAGCTGTAGCAATGACCCCCAACACAGGGCTACGGCCTCTGGGGACCAGAAATAGAGCATGCCCTAGCTACAAGGAGTGTGCCGCCTTGCCAGTATCCTCCCAAAGGAACCAAGCTACTAACCCTCTCAGCCCAAGGGTGGCAGGAGGAGGGACCAGAGGAAGTGTTGGCATCCTGAGCCCCTCGGGGCTGCAGCTGCACCCCAGTTGCTTCATCTTGCATTCCTTGTCCAGAGATGACCTGTCCCAGACTCAAAGCCCAAGTGACTCCCAGTTCCTGGGCGTAAGAAGAGCACAGGAACCTTAGAAGAACGGATGACAGTCTTTAGACCAGCCTGGCAGGCGCCTCACGCTCTGCTGCCCTCTCCTGCAGAAACCTACAAAGGACCCTGGCACCCACGTTGGCAGTTTGAATGAGGACGGTTTGAATGAGGACGGCCCAGTTGAACGCCTGATTGCCAGTTGGTGGAACTCTTTGGGAAGGATTAGGAGGTGTGGCCTTGTTGGAGGAGGTGTGTCCCTGGGAGTGGGCTTTGAGGTTTCAAAACTTTCAGAACACACTCTCTGCCTGCTTGTGGGCCAGATGTGAACTCTCAGCGACTGCTCCGGAGCCATGCCTGCCTGCTGCCGTGCTTCCTGCAATGAAGGAAGCATGCAAACTCTGCACGTACACTGTGGATTTCCGATTTCCCTGGGGAGTGGCCCCGTGCCCACTTCGAGGGACAAGAGGAAGGTGGATTGGTTCCAGGTGCCTGGTTCACACTCTGGGTCTACAACTCACCTATGTGACTGAGCATGCTCCTTAGCTGTCTACACGCAGTCCCCACGTCTGCAAACGGAGGACAACGGACAGTCAGTACCTGATGCTAAGTGTGGAGGGAGAACGTGGAGAGCAGGGCCAGGTTGAGCCTAGTGTGCCTGCTGCCGAGTCATTCTGCTCCCCTCTCTCAGAGCTTTATCTACCTCACTCAGCCCAGCTGAAGGCTGAGCAAATGCTATCAAAATAAACCTCTCATGAGGGATGTCCACCAGTCCTTTTCACAGGGAGGAGGTGGTAGATGAGACACTAAGAATTTGAAGAAAGTGCCGGACAGTGGTAGTGCATACCTTTAATCCCAGCACTCGGGAGACAGAGGCAGGCAGATTTCTGAGTTCGAGGCCAGCCTGGTCTACAGAGTGAGTTCCAGGACAGCCAGGGCTACACAGTGAAGCCCTGTCTCGAAAAACAAACAAAAAAAAAAAGTAATTAAGAATTTGAAGAAAGCAATGGGGTTGGGTAAAGGAATGCATCCAGATAGTGGCACCAGTTTGACCCACTGGGAAGGGGACCTCGGCCATTCTCCTGTTGCACAAAGGTACGAGGACGCCAAGACCTCGGCTGCATCAGCTGCCCCAGTCCTTCAGGAGGGCCTCCTGCTCTGACCTCCACTACGAGCCCTGCAGATAGTCAAACCTCAACAGGACAGACAGACAGACACTGCCCTGGATCAGCTCTTGAAGCTGTAGGTTAACAGCAGGAATCAAGCAGGTGTGGCTGTGTCCCCCACGGACTTTCTCAATCAAAACACACTGTATTTTGAGGGTTCACCCCCTCAAAACCATTTTAAAGTTCCAGGCATACCCAGACTTTGAGATGGTAACACAACAGAAATTCACACGTGGTAACTGGGCAGTTTTTGTAAAGCCTCATAATTAAAAAAAAATAATAATTGTTTTTGTAAAAAAACAAAAAATTGTTAGTGTGTGTGTGTGTGTGTGTGTGTCATATGTATGTGTGATAGTGTGTGTGCACCAGAGCTTGTGGGAGTCAGTTCTCTCCTTCTACCATGTGGACCTTGGGGATTTGAACTCAGGCCATCAGGCTTAGCCACAGGCGCCTGTATATCCACTGAGCCATCTTACTGGCCCAAATACCATATCTTTTGTTGTTTTTATTTTCTGTTTTTTATTTTTAGAGACAGGGTTTCTCTGTGTAGCCCTGGCTGTCCTGGAACTCACTCTGTAGACCAGGCTGGCTTCGAACTCAGAAATCTGCCTGCCTCTGCCTCCCAAGTGCTGGGATTAAAGCCGTGTACCACCACTGCCCCAGCTGAAATACCATAATTTTTAACAATTTTTTTAAAGATTTATTTTATTTATGTGAGTAGAGTGTAGCTGTCTTCAGACACACCAGAAGAGGGCATTGTATCTCATGACAGATGGTCGTGAGCCACCATGTGGTTGCTGGGAATTGAACTCAGGACCTTTGGAAGAGCAGTCAGTGCTCTTAACCACTGAGCCAACTCTCCAGCCAACAATTTATTTTTATTACTTATTTATGTATCAGTGGCGTGGCATGGCGTGGTGTGTGTGGGTGTGTGTATGTGTACCCACTGAAGCCAGAAGAGGGCATTGAATCCCTTGGAGATTTGGAGATGGAGTTTCAGGTGATTGTGAGCTCTCTAATGTGGCTGCTAGGAACTGAGCTGGGCCCTCCGTGGGAACAGCAAATGCTCTTGTGCACCGATCCATCTCTCTAGCCCCTCAATAGGCTTAAGTAAGTTTCTGATCTTGTGTTCGGCTACATTCATATCCATCCTGGGGCACACACAGCCCACGGGCCTGGACGGGACAGATCTGGACCCTAGGGACCTTCTGTACCTCACAGACCATGTGATAACAGGAGCGGGCTAGATATGATGTCCAGTGTAGGAGGGGAGCCAAGGGTGGGAAAAGACAGACATGTCCAATGTATGTGACGGGCATGAAGGGTGAATGCAGCTACAAAGAGTGCCATGAGGAGAAACTGATCTCAGGTCAGAGAGGAGCCCCAGGCTGAGGACTGTATGAGGGCTGTATGCCCTTCACTAGGCCTTAAATCCCAGGACTCGAGACTAAGACAGGGGCTGGAGAGATGGCTCAGTGGTTAAGAGCACCGGCTGCTCTCCCAGAGGTCCTGAGTTCAATTCCAAGCAACCACATGGTGGCTCACAACCATTGTAATGGGATCTGATGCCCTCTTCTGGGGTGTCTGAAGACAGATATAGTGTATTCATATAAACAAAATAAATAAATCTTTTAGAGAGAGAGAGAGAGAGAGAAACACAGAGAGAGAGGCAGACTGAGACAGACAGATCTTCGTGTGTTTGAGGCCAGCCAGGACTACACAGAGTGGGGTGTATCTAAATAAATAAGAGAGAGACGATTCCAGGCAGAGGGGACAATGGGGACAAAGGCTCTTGGTTTGAAGACAGCTTGATGTCTTCAGGGGCCTTATGAGAACAGTGTGGCTGGCGTGGAGTGTGCCCAGAGAGAGCAGGGAGCAGGTGGGAGTATCAGAGGGCACAGGCCTCCAGCAGGACTCGACCCTGCGGAGCACAGTGCCAAGTCTGTACCGGGTTTAAGTAGCCGATACAGGAGATTCAATCTGGGTTCTATAAAAATGGCTCCAGGGTGGGTATGGTCCGGCAGGCAGGCGGATGGGCGGGTGGCGCCTAGCATCCTTCTCAGGACTCCGTAAGCTGGGTACCCTGGTGTGTCTTGGGTTTCCAATGTTGTGATAAAGACCCTGACCAAAAGGAACTTGGGGGAGGGGATTGTCATTTCACCTTACACTTCCAGGTAAACAGCCTATCGCCGCGGGACGCCAGGGCATGAACTCAAGGCAGGGAGCGAGTGATCGAGCGGCCATAGAGGAAAGCTACAGGCTGGCTTGCTCCCTGTAGCTTACTCAGCCTGCTTTCCAAACACCCTAGGACCACCATCCCAGGGGTGGCATCGTGCTGGACCCACACAAGCACATCAATCATCAGTCAGGAAAACCCTCATAGACTTGCCTACAGATGGAGGCATTTCCTCACTTGAGGTTCCTCTTGCCACACAGCTAACTTGTTGACCAAAAAAATTAAAAAAGGCATCGTGGATGCCTGCCCTCCCAGCATCGGGGAGGTGGAGGCAGGAGGATCAGAAGTTCAGCCGCACAACAAGTGTGAGGCCAGCCTGAGCTATATGAGACCTTGCTGAAGGAAAGAAATGAGGGAGGAGGGCTGGCGAGATGGCTCAGTGGGTAAGACTGCTCTTCCGGAGGTCCTGAGTTCAAATCCCAGCAACCACATGGTGGCTCACAACCACCCATAAGGAGATCTGACGCCCTCTTCTGGTGCGTCTGAAGTCAGCTACAGTGTACTTATTTATAACAATAAATAAATCTTTGGGCCTGAGCGAGCGGGGTTGACCGGAGTGAGCAGAGGTCCTAAAAATTCAATTCCCAACAACCACATGAAGGCTCACAACTATCTGTACAGCCACAGTGTACTCATATTCATAAAAGAAAAAGAGAAGGAAAAGAGAAATGAGGGAAGAGGTGAGGGAAAGATGGCTCCAGACACTGAGCAGCCTGTGGAGAAGCATAAGGCATGGCCCCGCAAGACGCTGGGAGGGAGGGCTGGGGAGAGAGAGGCTGCACCCCAAGATGAGCTCGAAGAGAACCCAAGCAGCTGCTCACAGAGGAGGGAGGGTCCGTGTCTGCAAGTCCCAGCTTTGGGCCTGGAAGGCCGCTGTCGTGGGAAGGTGGGGCACTCGCAAAGTTCCTCTCACCCATACTTGAAACATGGCAAAAACACCGAGACCATTTCTTCCACAGGAAATCTGGTCTGAACTCTACCTACTACCACAATGCCAGGGCGAGAGAGGGCTGAGCCTTGGACCTGCTCAACAGCGGCAAGCCACGAGGGCGCTCGGCCCCACGGGCGACAGCCAGGCTGAGGAAGCTCAAACGCCCTTTCCGCCTTCACTAGGCCCACCAAGAGCACTACTGGCTGCTCAGCCAGGACTGAGCTCGAAGCCCCCACAGGAAGGAAGAGCGGCCCCGGCAGATGGCGGGAACTCTCCGGGATCAGCCTCAAAGGTCACCGTCTGTCGCAGCCTGCCTGCTCCCGGCTCTTCTGCCTCGGTGGAGTGTCTCACGCTGACTTGAGGCCCAGCTCCAAGCTGGGTGTGACATTTCCTGCGGGCTGACTGTGTGCCAGGCACTGGGCTGCCCTTGCTCAGAGCCCCCCTTCCACACACACACACACACACCTCCTAATTCCATCTGCCTGGCCAAGGGGGTTGCAGTTGCCATTCACCTTGCAAAGGAAGATACTAAGAGAGAATAAGGCTGACCGCATGATCAACCCAAGTCCACCAAGGACTCTGGCCGACCTCTCCTCCAGGCCTCGGCTCTCTCCCATGCAAAATGAATAGTGACTCAGGGAGTCTGGCTTCCTCTGAGTTCTTACAAGGACACAGGTTGGAGCCTTCAGTCTATCCGGACCACCCTCAACATCTGCTTTCAGAAGAGCCTCCTGGTCCATTCCCACAGGTCCATCCACAGGGATGTCAATGACTGATGCAGTAAGTGGGGTGGTAGCGACTCTGGAGGGACCAGGACTAAACCTCAGGCCTCACCGTGCCTAGCGTTGTCACCACCACATGGCATACACAGCCACATCCTCCTCAGTGAGTCTGGACCCTCAGCAAGGTGTCCTCCACACGCTCATTCTCCCTCTCTTGTGAGAACAGGCCACGCTGAGGCAATAGGATCGGGATGGATGGGGTTGCTAGGCCTGTGGGTCCCCAGAGTCAGGCATCTGCTCCCCAAAGATGGCCTGGGTTTCCATCCACTTTGCTCACTGGGTGATCGCGCGAGCTTCTAGAAGAAGCAAGGAGATCTGGCCCCTGACAGCTCCAGACCACAGCTCCAGCCCTGATTGCATCCCAGTAGCACCCTCCGGGCAGGCTGTCCCCCCTGCAATCTCCTCAGAGAGAAGAAAATCAGCCATCGCAACAGCAGAACCCAGTCCCCTGGCCAAGAATTAGTCTCCATCAGGGCTGGGAGGCAGAGGAGCTGGGCGGTGACTGCACCCCATATACCCCCAGATATCCACACACCCCAGAGACGGCTCCCAGCTCCCCTTCGACCGGCCTGGAGTCAACCTTCTTGCCTCTGTAAATGGCTTTTGGGTTTCTGGTCCAATCTCTCATCTCTCTCTCAGTTTCATTGGCGAAGAAGCCTCATGTCTCCAGCTTGGACCATTAACATCACGAAAAGGGACCCAGGGAACACAGACCTTTCCTGCCCCCCTGCCCCTCCGTCTCTCCAGTGTAGCCTGCCTGCCTCAACACACATACACCAATCCCTGCGGTCCTACAAGGTGCAGGCCTGGCAGAGAAGCCTCTTCACATCTGACAGAGGGATGGAGGGACAGAGGGACAGAGGACAAGGAGTCCCTGAGCCCTGGCCAACTGTGTCTGTCTCTGGGTAAAATGCCTCCCAAATTCTAGCCACCTCCATCTCAGGGGCCTTGAGCCCCTTGTCCCCTTGTGAGTATGCGTTGAAGTCTAACATCGAGACAGGCCGTTCTGTGGCCTCAACACCCAGAATGTCAGGGGTCCAGGGACACCCCCATCACCAGGGTTCTCCCCCAGAGGAAGTAGATACTGGGAAGTCCCTACATTCTAGAGTGTTAGGAGAAGAGTCTCAGGATCCCATGCAAGGCTCGCCTGCCACAAGCTGGAGGCTGGGCCAGCATCACTGGGAGCACACTGGGATAGCCCAGGCTGCCTCCCTCCCAGGCCTGGCAGGGCCTGGGTGACTCAGCAGTCCCACAACCATCACTGAAGCAGGCCTGGAACAGCCAGACCCGGTTTTCCCATTGTCCCCTCCTCTCCATGGGAGGACCCAACCAGGCTGCTCACTCCAGCGGAGCACTCTGAGAGCCCATGAGACGATCAGGATCACTGGGGTGGGGTGGGGGTCGGGGGGCCGCAGAGACTCCTTGAGATGTCCACTTTGGGGCAGCATCTCCTCAGAGATTCCTGCTGCTCCTACGCCCAAATCATCAAACCAACAGCCCAGGAGCCGGCCATCCTGGAGCCACCGCAGGAGCACACATGTATGTGCACACACACTTATGATGGCTGCAGATGCTGGCAGGGTACACTTTGCAGTGGGGGTTACCTGACAGTCGCCATTCTACCTCATCAGATGAGGACCTTTCTCTTTTTCATCCCCCTCCCCTGAGGCACACACACCACACCACACCACCCCCAAGTACTGACGCATCCTCGGAGTTAGACAAATGAGCTCCAGGTGAGAGGGATCCGCTCCTCTCCTCCTACCCCTAGTGGCTCAGACAGCCTCTTACAGACCTCAGCGACAAAGGGGCCCCAGAGGTCAGAGTCAGAGGGAAGGAAGGGACCGGCAGCCTCATCAGATCCCTTCCACCTCCTCCCACTTCCCCACCATCACCACCGCTCAGACCACGTACGGGGAGCAAAAGAGGCAGGCTTGGGGGTGGGGGCAGCTGGTGCATAATTATTGGTAAAATGCTTGTAACGTTTTTTTTTTCCCTTCCCCTCTCCCCAGTAGCTTTCAGTTGTTTTAGCAGCTTAGCAAGCACTTGGCTCCAATTGAATTGCAAATCAGCAGCTCTTGCCCCGGGAAGAGAAGAAAGGGAGGTGGTGGAGGGGGCCGGGAGGGGCTAGGAAGGGAGAGAAGGAAAACGTAGAGGAGGAGGAGGGCAGAGGGTAGAGGGAAGGATGCGAGGGAGACCGGGGCTAGGTTCAGGTAGCAGGGCTAGGCCTAGAGTTTAGCCGAACCCCCTTCTCCCTTCATCCTCCTGACCCACAACCCCGCCCCCATCTGAAAACCAGGACACTCCTCTCCAGCCGGAACCGGAGGGCGGGCTGGGAGGGCCACCGGGGGCTTCCTTGACTAACCAGAAGAAAACACATCTTTCGTGGGAATTGCAATTATTTGAAAACAATGTCAAAACAAAAGTCTTGCTTTTTCCTCCCCCTGGCAATCTGTAACATTGTGGTTTCCATTCCATATCTTGTCTGTCTGCCCTTCCATCGATCCACCTGTCTTCTATCTGTCTGTCTGCCTCTCTCTCTTTAATGTTCTTTCACATACTTCCAGCCCTCTCCAGGTTCCGGGTCTAACGGGTAAGCCTGTGTGGGTTCTGCTTCAGGACCATGGTCAGCACCAAGACCCCGTCCCTCGGCTCACCCTCATTCCAGGTTCCAGCTTCCAACACAGGGTCAGCCACCAGAGCCAAGCTGTCCCATTCTCCCACACTCAGGAAGAGGAGGGAGTCATCAGCCAGGCACCCTGGGCCATGGAGGGCACTAACCTTGAAGAGGCGGAGGATGTTGGCCACCATGATGGAGACGGAGCTCCCCGAAGCTCCAATGACACCCACCACTCTCTCGGGCTTGGTGATGATGGGTGGGCCCCCGCTGCCGCAGCGGACCTCCGTGCCGTCCTTCTCGATGAGCGCCTGCACAAAGGTCAGTGACTGCTCCAGGGCGTGGGTGTCCCTGGAGCAGGTGTCCAGAATGCGGGCGCCCAACGTGATGTTGGGCAGTAGGTCCGGGTCATTGTTGATGCGGTCCAGGGCAAACAGCATGGCCTCCAGTCGGTGAATGCCTTTCTCCTTCTTCAGCTCCCCGCAGGCCTTGCCCTCGGAGCCGCGACCGTGGACAGGAAACAGGCCTCCCAGCGTGATGTCCCCATCGATGCGGATAGAGTTCATGTGGGGGTGGCCCTTGGGCTTCCCTAGGGACAAAGGCACCCAGGGGCCATAAAGGTTGAGGAGTAGACAGAGGGGTAGCCGGGCCCACCACCAGGCCCAGCCTCCCTTCCCAGACATTGCGGAAAGGCCTAGAGACCCATGAATAGTGGGCCCCACTCCTAGCCCTAGCAGGCGCTGGGTCCCATGATCTGGGTATACATGATCAGCTCAGCGTCAGAAGCAGGATGACCGATGAGGGTCGACAACGGGATGGCCCATTCTAGAGATCTCTCCTCCTCCTCCTCTTTGATACTTGAGTGGAGCTCAGCGGCCCACACAGGCCAAACCCACAGACGACAGCCAGCAGCCAGAGCTACAGGAGATCTCAAATCCTTGTCCCCACGTCCTGAAGGCCAGATTTCCGTGTCTGGCTGTGGAAAGGGAGCCGAGCTCCTATCCTGGTAGAGGATCTTATAGCATCAAGGGGAAAACAGCTTCGGTCACTGCTGCCAACCTGGGAAAGAGAGAGAGAGATGATCAACCCAGCCCCGAAGCAGACATTAACTGGTGTGATCTCTCATCGGGAGCCTGGGAGAGAGAGCGCAGAGGTTATCAGCAAAGCTGCCATAAATCTCTTCTTGATTTCCAGGGCTGAGGCCCAGCTCCTAGGAAAATGCAGAGCTGGAAGCAGAAACTGGGTCACGTTGGAAGACCTTCGCTGGCCGGGCCCACTGCCCCCAGAGGCCAGGCCGCCAAGAGAATTACTCCTAGGGACAGCAAGCATGGCTGAGGAGGAATGAGCCCCCGGCCCTCAGAAGCTATAGTGAAATACTAACCCTGCCAGTCCAACCTCACGAGAGACTGAGGAGACTGAGGAGAGAGACCCTGGGAGGCAGGCGGCCTGCCCTGTAAGGCAGTATAGTATCGTGTAGTACTGGCTGAACCCAGGCCAAGAGCTGTAACTCCAAAGGCTGGGAAAAAGTGAGAATCTGGGATCCAGAGATGGTCCCCCCACTTCCCCATGTTCACCCCAGCCACCCAAGCGCCCAGGCAGAGAGAAAAGCCAGGCTCCTTCCTCTTGTCCCTCCAGTCTCCCTGCCTCAACCTCCTCCGGCCTCCCTTCATCTCTGTCTGCCCCAGTGGGGCTCAGGTTGCAGCCTGAGCCTCTGCCCATTACTGCCATCATTGTTGTTATTGTTGTTGCGATTAAATATTTATCTGCAGGGGTAGAGAAGAAAACAAAGCTCTTCCTCATTCTCACAGCTAATTTGGGCTAATTTCCCCTGGGGATTCTGCCTCCCCCACCCGACTCCCCCACCCCCTGAAGCCAGCAGCCACCTCCCTCTACTTCAGAGGCCACCAGAAGAATGGCTGGTAGTTGAGTCAGGGCTGGGCTAAGAGGTGACCGACCCCATGACCCCTTCTCCATGGGTGTCTCAAGTGAAGGCCAACTAGCCATTTGGCTACTCTCTGCCTCGGTTTCCTGCACTACTAGAAATGGAGCTGGGGTCTGGATTGAAGATATCCCGCTAGAAATGGGGTGCCTCCCTCAAGGCCGAAGAGGGTTCTGGGAACCATCCCTCCCCATCTAGCCAGTCCTACTGAAGCCCAAGGAGAGAGAAGGATGCCAGACTGGATTATAGCCTCAGTCTCTGGGCTTCTCTGACCTCGGGGGTCCTCACACTAAGTGTTTCGGGACTGGGAGTTGAACCCAAGGTCTAGCACAGCCTAAGCAAGCTCTCCACCACTGAGCTACAAGGCTAGACCTCAAACAGTCCATCTGCAACAGGCCCTCAACAGCCAAGGCTCTAGTGACAAATTCCACTTAGCCTTGCTCTATCAGCAAACTGGTAGCCCGAGGCATCTCCTAACTGTCCCAGAGTCACCCAGCAGATCAAGATGTGTCCAGTCTAGAAACAGAGCAAACCGAGAACCTGGAAGAACCACCTTATCCAAGACCCAGGGACCTGGCACCAGAGCTACAGCCAATGTCTTAGGGGTGATTTTTGTTTGTTTGTTTGTTTGTTCGTTTGTTTGTTTTTTCAAGACAGGGTTTCTCTGTATAGCCCTGGCTGTCCTGGAGCTCACTCTGTAGACCAGGCTGGCTGGAACGCAGAAATCCGCCTGCCTCTGCCTCCCAAGTACTGGGATTAAAGGTGTGTGTGTGTGTGTGTGTGTGTGTGTGTGTGTGTGTGTGCGTGCGTGCGTGCGTGCGTGCGTGCGTGCGCCACCACCGCCCAGCAGGGGTGATCTTAAGGCTACCTCTGCTCAATGGTCTATCATCTCTTGCCCCTCAGGAGAACGGCTGTATGATAATCGCTTTCTGGGTGACTCCCTGGGAATTGCTGGACTGGGGAGTAGATAGTTTACAGGCAGTTAGAAAGAGATTGGGGTCACCATAGGGGTCCCTGAGCCCTGCCCTGCCCTCTACTGGGTGTCTTGTTCAAATACATAAGTTCTGGATGTTGGGAGAGACTCCAGTCTAGGCACCAGGCTGGCTCCTCCAGGACATCGGCAGCCATCGCTGAAATGGCGTGTGTACAGCCAGGGTATGGGCATGCCTTACATCTGCCAAGAGGTCACCGGATGGTTCAGACAACGACGGGGGGGGGGGGGTTGGCTGGTGGAGAAACATGACACCCCGCCCCGGGGTTGGGTGGAATGTCCAGCCCCGTCCCGCCGAGGCAGCAGCTGCAGCACTAAGTGGTTCAGCCACACAGAGCCCACGGCCCCAGTGTATGTGCACGCTGCCCTGCGGTCTGGTCACCCCCTCTGCCGTGTTGGGCACACCACTCAGGCCTTCTGAGTTCACAGCTGTTTCTATGGGTGTCACATGGGGGGGTGGGGTTTGCACCCTGACAGAACATGAGTTTACCTCAGGGCCAGCTGGTACAGGGAGCTTGCATGAAACAGCTTGTGACAGTGACCTACACAGCCTGCAGCTCTTTCCAGGGGTTCGCTGACAGCTTCTCCTACGGGCTCAGCCCACCGCCCACATGTGGGAACCGTCAGGCCACGGAGAGAAGGAAGCCCAACACAAACAGGGCCAGAATCAGGAGCCCTGAAGGCACTTGCACTGCCAAACTTCCCACATGCCTCCCTCCCGGGGTTGGATCCCAGTTCCTGACCAGAACAAGTCCTTGGGCTCCCCTGGGTTTGGCAGACAAGCCTCCCTCGGGCCCCCCAGCCCACCCCCATCTTTTGATGCTGTAATAGGAACAAGAGGAAGTGAAAAATGCCCTGCAAGGAGGCAGAGAGCAGCCCTGGGGATGCCAGTCTCCACCTGCAGGGAAAGCGGGAGCTCTTTGATGCCCGTGCCCCAGGCCCAGACTCTCTCCCCAACCCCCACTAATTTCAAAATAGCCACGGAAGCTCAAATAGGTCAACAAGAAGCACCTGTCTCCAGGAGGAGCCCCCAGGATGGCTGCATCTCACTCCTCTCCTCCTGCTCCCCTCCCACTCCCCCTGCCTTGGTTCTCCCCACTAGCCCTGGCCACAGGCTTCTTCAGGGTGGACGGCAACAACGCAGAGGAGGAGAGAAGCGGCGTTGCCTCGGCCTAGCACACGCTCACAAGCCAACGGTAAGGCATGTTCCAGAGCGTACTCTTCACGGATGAGCTCATAGAGGGAACTTGGGACGGGTTGCAACCTGGGAGGGGTGAGGCCCCAGAGGGCCTGTGTCACCCAAGGCTGGTGTGTGAGAGGGCTCGGGAACCCGTCATGTTGGCAACGCAAAGTCACCTCAAGCAGGTCCTTCATGCTTTTCTGACTTCAACGGCTCCTCCCCAGACATAGCCCAACCCAGAAAGAGTGACCAAAGAGCGACCACCAGGCCTGGGGAACCACAATCCACCAAAACTCCAGCCATCTTTCACTGAGCCAACGCCTATCCCTCCAAAGCTAACCGAAGGATCCAAAACCCCAACACCTGAATCGAGCGCAGAAAACAGGGAGTTAGTTGTACCTGTCACCGGATGAGGTGGGAGCCACTAGACTCAATCCTCTGAGGGTGTGCCCCAAGAGACATGTGGGTACTCAGGGGGGGACCAAGCCATCACTGGGATGCTGTAGGCAGAGCCCAGACCACATCTTCAGTCCTCCTGAGCCTTGCTCCAGAGCCTCAGCTTAACGGCCATCTTGGATGCCAGGTGCTCATCAAGCTGGAGACTATGAATGGATGAGTGGAGACTGTCATATACCTCGGCTGTATAGACACCAATTGGCCCACATCTCACACCCTAAAAGGCAAGGGGAAAGAGAACCAGGGGCCTCTCCCCACTTCATGTCTGAGCATCTCTCCACCACCCCCAGGACCCCAACACCCAGCAAAGGATTAGTTTGTGAGTCAGTATCCTACCAGAGGGATTTGGCCAGTGCCTGGACTTGAGAAGCAGGTCACTCGAAACCTCCCCTGACCCACAGTGGGAAAGTCTAAAACAACCCTGCCTGAGACCAGCGTGGCAGACCCACGGGCAGGCATACAGCCTCCCATGGGACAGCAGGCTATGTCCTCCATGGCCTCTGCACCCCGGCATGCCACCTGTACATGCCAAGCATGTATGGAGCGGGGACAAGGGGGGCCCGCGCTGCTCCCTAGGGGCCAGTACTGCATTTACAAGACTCTATGACACCCAGAGTGATTCTAAAGGTGTTACTTGGGGTTTCAGGCTGTAAACAGGACTGCCTGGCAGAGCCGAGGCAGTCTGGAACTTTCCCACCCAGCTGATCAGACTTATTAAAGAGCTGAGGTCCCACAGCCACAGACTGGGGACAGAGGGTGTGGTGGCAGTACCCAGCTCTGGAAACCCCACAAGCCAGACAGCTGGCGCTCCCACACTGGGAGCGCCACCAAATCCCGAAGCCCACATCACATACTCCAGGCAGGCCTTTAGGTTCTACCAGAGCACAGGCCTGATTCAGTGGTGACTGGAGGAATATGTTTGGAAGGGGAGAAGGGAATGGGAAGTAGGGAGGACAGAGAGAGAGTAACGTCCCAGCTTAATATTGATAGGAACCAGGACAAAAACATGGCGCCCATTGTCCTCTACTACTGCTCTGATGGTGACAGCAGAGACCCTCCTCCCCCAGGAAATCTGCCCTGAGTGCTCTCATTCATACAACAGATATTGGTCTTAACGATGCTAAAAGCTGATGCTTGGGGAGGGGGGGGAAGGTGGCACCATGGGGGCACGTGTGACCAGCTCCTTTATGTCTCCTGCGCTTCATCCACGCTTCAGGACACACAATAACATGCTCAATCAATGACAGGCAGAGACAGGTCCAGCCCAGAGCCGGTCATGCAGCTCCACTGAGGCAGATCAAGGACAGACAGACAGCAGCCGTGTCTGCAGCCCTCTGAGAAAGGACGAGGCCCTTGAACCAAACTCCCGAGACCCTCGTGTGTGCTCAGGCACCGGACGCACTCCCTTTGGCCGGGACTGTTCAATCAAATATGGCTGCGAGCCTACGCTGTCCCCTGCCCTGCTGTGCCTCAGAGACACACACCCGTGCAGCTGACCCTGGGGATGAAGAGGGGCCCAAAAGCCATGCAGCACTGCAGGAGGATGGGGGAAGGTACCCAGAGGAACCCCTTGGTAAGAGGGTCATGAGGGAAGGTTTCTCTGAGGAGGTGCTGTAAAAGAGAAAGCAAAGAAGTCAGGAGGGATACGCCCTGCCCTGCCGTTTTCCTGAGCAGAAGCCAGGAAGGGACCACCCGGACAAAGGCCCTGAGGCTGGCTGGCACTTAACCTCTGTGTCTGGACAGCAGGTCCAGAGGGCAGGGAGGGAGCAGAGGGATTTGCTGAGGGGAAATGCCAGAGAGGGTAACTGGCTAAGGTCAAGCCTGACTCTGTGGTCACTGCACAAAAAAAAATGGGAGCTTTGAGCTCAGCGACAAGACAAACCTCAGGCCCAGAAGGACAGGCACCTGCGTAGGCCGCAGGTCAGCAGAAAGTCTCCTCACCAAAGCTCAGGGCCACGGCCATCCATCCCACCAACTCTAGGCCGGAAACACCCACTGCCTGCCTTCTGGGGGGGGCATCAAAGTTCACACTGGCTCCTCCAACCTGCAGGCCCGGGAGTCCACGGCCCAGACCTCTCCCTCTCTCCTCCCCATCCCTCGACTCTGCCATGGTCCTCAGCTTCCCTGCACAAGACCCAAGTCCAGGAGTGTCTGTCTGAAAGCTGCTCTGAGGTTGCTCCCTCCTTGTCCTGCCCTCCTCCTAAAACCCAACACCTCACCCCACCCCCACCCCAGTGCTCCATGAACCCTGTGCTTAGCATCCTACACTTCACCCCACTCCCCAACCCCAGCTCTGCCTGAACCCTGTGCTTAGCGTCCTGCCCTAGAGCTGAGAACAGGACTCCATCCCTAGGCTGGCCACACAGAGGCCACAGGCCAGAAGTGGCCATGATGTCTGTGACAGACAGTGCCTGCCAGGGGCTGCAGCATTCAAGGCGAGTCCCTGCCTCTCCCCTCTGTATCTGGACCTGAAGAGAGCCCTGCATCAGGGCAGTGGCTTTGTTTTTTAACTAGAAGCCCTACCCTGGACCAGTAGACTCAAGGGCTGGTTTCTGTTGCTCAAGAAACTGGAGGGTAGCCAGAGAGCCCAAAACTCTGGCCTGTGCCCCAACCCCAACGCCTTGGTACAACCCACAGGAGCAGCTGGGCTCTCCTGGCCCTACAGTGACAATGACAAAGGTGGCCTTGCCTTTTCCCGGAGAGCGGTAGCTTTAACTAGATTGTCTCACTTGGGCCTAAAATGGCACAGGCTGTCATTATGAGCTGTCATTTCCCAATTACTGCAGATAATATCTACTTTAATTGAACAGGGTCCCGATAATGCCATTATGCACCGAGTTACCCAATTCATTTAATATATGCATGTACACACATGAGCCCCTGACGGCCACCAGGAGTCCGCTGTACAGACACATTCGTGAGATGATACTTTCGATGGGGGGCAGCAGCTTTCATTTAAGGGGTGACTGTCCTCAGAGTGCCCTACCAAGAAGCCAGAGAGGACAGGGAGGCGCCAGAACTGCCTCTGTGGGCGCGTGAGGCTCAGAGGTAGGGAGAGCTCTGGGCTAGGGCAGCTTGGAGCCCAGCAGTCGCTTCTCTGCAGGAACAAAGCTGACTGAAGAAGGTGAACCACAGGCTCAGGAGGGAGGAGCGAAAGGGCAGAGGGAGGTATTGCTGCACAGGGTGCAGGTAAGATGGACTGAGGAGCCAGTCTGCTCTCTAAGGACCCCAGGCAGGGACATGTCTCAATGCAGCTGTGTGCATGGGATGTATGGTGCACACACACATACACATGCATGCTCGTGCACATACGGAGACCAGAAGTAGATGGGTGTCTCCCTCCGTTTCTCCTCCCTGTTTATTGAGATGGGTTAAGGTACTCACTAAGCCTGTCTCTCCCTCCCCAGGGCTGGATTCCAGGCCCGCTGTCTCCTCACACAGATGCTGGCTTCCGAACTCAGGTCCTGGTGTTTGCCGGATGAACCAGCTTCCGGCTTCCTCTCAGTGCATCTCTGGTGCTCCTGGCTGACCAGGGCAGAGCTGACATTCTTGGAAATAAGCTTACAGGGAGTAACAGGAAGCTGCTGCTGTCTCTACACCAAGCCCCTCGGCTTCTTCTTCGGGTGGGCCTGCTCAGCCGGCAGGTCTTCTGTCAGACCGAAAGCCGGGCTGGGGCCTGGCTGCCGGCTCCCTCTCGACTTCTCCAGGTGGCAGAAGTTTCTGCAGAAATGCACTAACCTTCCGGTGGCAGGAGCTGACAGCCCAGCTGCCCGGTCCCCCGGAAAGTTGAGTTCCGGGCCGGGAGGAGGACAGTAGGGTGGGCAGATGTCTTGGGGTGGGTGGTAATTAGGGGCTGCTGCTCGGTGCTTGTAGGGAGAGGATGGGTCTGTCAGCCATAATTACAAGGCTCTGCCCCGTGTCTTCTTACCAGCTGTGGGGCCCTCAGGACAGGGACATACCCTCCCAGGCTCTCTGGCCAGCAAACTAGTCACTCACAGGCTAACTGCCAAGCTCCTGAGAAATCACACCTCCAACCGAAGCATGCAGAAGCCACGGACACAGGTCACAGGGGAAGGGAAGACCAGACCAGAGACCAGGCAAGCTGTTCAGCTCCCGGCCTGGTCCTATCTTCCGGCCTGCTCAGGGCCTGTTCTGTGTGAGGCTCAGCAGCCCCCATTCCCCTCTCTGAACATGCCTGAAAAATCCATCACCATTCATGGAATGTTCCTCTAGGCTAAACACTGCCAGCTTCCAGGGCAAAGGATCCTGTCTAAGGATGTCTTATCCCTGAACGGTAGGAAGCCGATGAGAACAGTATTCCCCAGGAGGGCAGACGTGCAACTCCGGGGCTGAGCAGATCTCAAAGGTCCCACCCAAGACAAGAGTGACCAGGGCTGGGGGGCTCCTCCAGGGACCGACCTTCTACTCAGAACCAACATCCACAGCCCCGGGGCCTGCAATGCTCCTCTGTGATGGTCTCCGGCAACCCCCACGGGAGTCTCTGAGCTTCTACTGGGAGCAGCTCAGGATAGCTCCCAAGTTCTCAGCTCTTTACCAATGGCTTGCCACCTCCTCCCGTGCACAGGGAACTGAGCCCAGGGGAAAAGGGGGCAAGATCAAGTCACCTGAGAGGTAGGGAGCTGTCATGTGGCTGCCCAGGGCTGCTTGGGTGTAAGGCTGAGCTGGAGATCCCCTCTAGCAACCTGAGGTGCTCAGAAGGGTCGCACTGGCCTTTCTGCCTGCCCTAAGTCCCATCCAGAATCCAGAGTAGAGGCGGTCGGGCTCTAACACACACACACACACACACACACACACACACACACACACCCCTCCCGCCAGACTCACAGCAAGGGTGGCATCACACTGCCACTGTGGCTCGCGGCACCCTAGCCCTGAAAGCCAGTTCAGAGGGTGTCCCCAAAAGCCAGCTTTCTCCCTAGCCAGGGGCAGCCGACAGTGAGGAGAACAAGGAGAAGAAAACCAGGTAGCCCCCCTGCAGAAAGGATTGTCTGAGAGTGCCGCTCAAGGCCCAGGGGCAGAGGGCGCTCGTCCTTTGGGCTCAGGACTCCCCGCCGCTGTGCCGCTGCCCCAGCTCAGCACAAACAGCCACGCAGCGCCGGGTGCGGGGTGCGGGGGCGCAGCGCACAGTCAGGCCTCCACCTCGGCCCCGCCCCCGCGCGGGGAGGGGACACGGTTGCCCGCGGGCTCGGGGAAGCGACCCCGGAGCAGGGACCTCCCCCGCCACACGCGCGCTCACACGGAGCCCTTAGAGACGCTCGGTTCACCTGGGTTTCAGAGAGGGTATGGTCCCAAGTGTCCAGAAAAAGCCTGACCTCGGGTCCCGGGGCTGCGGAGAGACCCCCAGACCTGCAGCGCCACCGCAAACCACGGCGGCGGCTGCGGGCGGGCGGGCGGGAGGCGCTTCGGCTCCAGCCAGTGGCGAAGGTGGTGCCGGGGCTGGACGCGGTTCTCAGAGCAGGGAGCCTCAACGCCGGGGCTGGCGCTGCCCTCTGGCCGAGACCACGGGGCAAAGGCGCACAGCGCGCCCCGCGCCCCCAACAGCCTAGCCTCTCCGCAGAGGGGGCGCGCGGGTGTCACCATCCCAATTGGGGCCAACTCCACCTGTCATCGGTGCAGCCCAGTCACAGCCCCCATCCCACTTTCCCCCAGACCCGCAGACAGCAGTGCCCCGTCCCCGAGGGGGCAGCGGAGGGGCGGCCCCAGCCCGGAGGGAAGCAAGCCCCTGTCCCCGGGTCCCGCGCCCTCCTCCCGGAACTAGGGAGCTCGCGGAGGCCACCTCCTCAAACGCCGGGGTCCCCGCTGCAGCCCGAGCTCCCGGAGGCCGGAGGGCATCGTCCCCTCCGCCCGTGCCCCTCGGGCCACAACTCACCGAGCATCGGCGAGGTGAACGCCGCGGCCAGGGGTCGGCTGCGCCCGGGGAGCGCAGGGAGGCGGCGGCCAGCCCTTAGCTGCTCGCCGTGCCGGGAGCCCGGGCCGCGGCGGGTGGCGCTGACGCTGCGGACCAAACCGGGCGCCGAGCCGCCGGCGGTCCCGGGCGCGGCGGGGAGGAGCTGGCGGCCGCTTTGGCCGGAGCCTCCGAGCAGCGAGCGGCGGCGCTCGGCGGCTGCTCCCGGGAAGCTGGAGCTGGGAGCGGCCGCCACGGTGCCCGTGCTGCTGCTGCTGCCGCTGCCGCCGCCGCCGCCGCCGCCGCGGAGCCCGAGAGCGCGGGCGAGGCGGTGCGGGGCGCTGCGTGCGCCGAGGCTCGGGGCTGGGGAGCGAGCGCAGCCGGCCGGGGTGCGGGCACCTGGCGGCGGCGGCGGCGGCAGCGGCAGCGGCGGCGGCGGGGAGAAAATGAGAGCGTGCGAGCCTGGCACCGGGAGCCGGGCGGCGCGGGAGGGGCGCGAGCGCCGGGAGCGCGGGCCGAGGGCCGAGGGGGCCGCACGGCTCCCGGCGCCCACCGCCCTGCCGCACCACCGCACGCGCGAGCCCAGCCCGCAAGTTTGCGCCGCGAGTGCGGGGCGAGCGCGCCACGCTTCCGCCGGCCTTTTAAAGAGCGAGAGCCCGGGTCCACCCCCACACACCCGCACCTCCACCTCCGGAAGCTGGGACTCGCCACCCCTCCACGCCCTCCCCGCCGGCGGCTCCCGCTCCCTCCGCACCCCGCGGTCGCCCGCTCCGGGAAGCCTACCCTCTTACACTCCTCCCATCCACCCACCCCCCAGCCCCCCTAATCAGCCCCGTGCGCGTGCCAGCTCACTACCCTGGCACCCCAAAGACGTGGCAGAGACTCCCACTCCTCACCCCCACAAGTCGAGGGTCAGGGGACCCAGCTTCCCCGTCGCACACCCTGCAAAGTACAGCAGAGCTCGGGGACCCTCATGGGCGAGCTGTACCCACTCGGTGCGTCACTGGAACCCCCCCACCCCACCCGCGGGGCCCGCTCCTCATAGCCGCGCGCACACGTGGCGTGTGCCCCCACCCCCTGCGGCATGCTCCTTGGCACACTTCTGTCATCAGCCTGCCAAGGAAGGAAACTGAGGCCCAGAGACGTGACTCCACCTGCCCCAGGTCTCACGGCCAGTGAGGAAGAGGGCTCATACCCTGAAGCTCCGACACCCCAGGTCCCCCAAACTAGGGGAGCAATTCACCCTTGGACCCACTGAGCACGGTGTAACAGGTGGCCTGCAACTAGCCTCAAGAAGAGTTCCTCAGCCCGAGAGGTGGGCAGCTCAGCTCGCTGCCCACTTCCCCTCCCATGGGCTTTGGGGATCCAGCATGGTCACCTTCGAGGCAGGCCGTGTGGGAGGCAGGGACGGACCACACAGGCCTTGAAGAGCTGCAGACAGGCCCACATTGCAGAAGTGGCTTCCCCGGGAGCCCCGAGGAGTGGCCAGCCTCGTCCTGGGGTGGTGCTACATACAGTGCAGGGGAGACAGGGGACAGGATGGCTGATAACAGCTGGAGAAGGGGCCAGGGCGCAGAGTGCCACCTGGTGTTCGCTGTGCCCAGGCCTGAGACACTCAGCCATCCTGGCTGCTAGAAGCCCCCTGATTTCCAAAGACTCTAGAGGAATGCTTGGGAGAGTCTGAGGCTAGCCAGGAGTGAGCTATCTCTGTCTGCTTCTCTCCCTGCCCCCCTACCAAGGCAGGCCCCAATCGCCAGCTCTCCCGGACCATGAAAGCCAGCTCGGCGACTGTTGACCCTCTTTCTTGCAGTGCCTGGCACTGTGCCTGGACCCCAGCGAGCTTAGGAGTGTTTGGTGAATGAATAACTGTTGGCAAACTGTGTACTCTCATTGCTGTCACACGGGATGACCCAAATACATGCATGCCTCCTCTCCCCGAGTCAGCCCTCGGTGTCTGACGGAAGGGTGCAGATTCTTCGTTCGCGTGTAACTGACACCACGAGCCAGCCCCGCTCACAGCGACAGGGCCATCTCTATGCCCCTGGGTCCTTGTCCAGCCCCTGGGGTCCTCCCACAAAGCCAGCATAATGGAGTTGGGCTGCCTTTCTGGGCTCCTGTAAGTGGGAGCCGAGGTACTTCCTGTACAGAACACAATCCCCGGCATCCTTCGGTTGGCTGGGTAGATGGAACTGAAAATTACACAGGCCCCGGTTTATTGAGAACCCAAACGACCATATCAGGCACTCCCTACCCGTGCCCCTCTGTATTGCCTCTACTCTGGCCATAATTATCCCCCACCCTCCACCAGCTGTGTTTCTAAAGGCTGTGTTTTTCAGCGATTAAAAAAAGAAACTGGCTGGCAGATGCTGAGCCTGTGGCTGGGCCGGAGAGCCTGTAGGCCCCCAGCCGAGACCTAGATCTGCCCCGTAGCCATGACACCTCAGACTGCGGAAGCCCAGCATACTCCCCTATCAGCCCTTAGCCATGGGCCACCCCGGGGTGGCCTGACTCCTCGACCAGTTTCCTTTTTTTTTTTTTTTTTCGAGACAGGGTCTCTCTATGTAGCCCTGGCTGTCCTGGAACTCACTCTGTAGACCAGGCTGGCCTCGAACTCAGAAATCCGCCTGCCTCTGCCTCCCAAGGGCTGGGATTAAAGGCATGCGCCACCACTGCCCAGCCAGTTCGCTTTTGGCACCCATCATGGAGAGGAATGGACAAACACAGATGCCCTCCCACCGTGTCTTCTGCCAGGGAGCCTCTCTCACACACACCCCCGCCCCCATGGAGGAATGATGGCCGCAAGTGACCTCCCAGGGGTCACACAGGCCCTGCCTGGACCTGCTTTTCCAAGGCCTCATTCAACCCATTTCCTGAGAACCAACTGCGGGCCCTGTACTCAGAGCTGGCTCAGGCCGGAGGGGAGGGGACAGGGCTGGGTCCTGTGTGCTGAGAGTCACTGGGTATGGGGTTCTCCATCTGTCCGGCCTATGGCTGGGCTGAGGTGCCTCTCAAGATCCCAGAGTGGGTGAAGCCTCAATCCTTTTGAGGAGGTGGGAAGGTCCCAAGGACCCTTCCCGGGAAGTTACCTCTGGTAGGGAAGGCTCCAGGGACCAGGCCCTGAGTCCTCTGAATGCTGAGGAAAAGTGCCCAGCTCCGCCCTGCAGGCTCAAGACTGTGTCCTGGAAGTTGTTCCTGAGGTGTGACCTAACTCCCTCCTGCTGCAGCAGATTCTTTCCTTCTTCGAGCTTGTGATTTGTGGTTTGGGCCTTTTTTCTTTTTTTAATAGATTTGTGTAAGTGTCAATCCCCCTCTGTATCGGTGATTGTGGGGTGCAGTCATACCACGGCACACTTACAGAAGCCCAGTGATCAACTGTCAGGAGCTGGTTCTCCGTGACTCAGGGTGGCAGGTTCGGGGCCGAGTCCTTTACCCACTAAGCCATCTCACCAACTGGTTCCGGTTTTTTTCCCGGTTTTGTTGTTGTTGTTTTGGTTTTGGTTTTTTTGTTTTGTTATTTTGAGATAGGGTTTCTCTGTGTAGCCCTGGCAGTGGTGGTGCATGCCTTTAATCCCAGCACTTGGGAGGCAGAGGCAGGTGGATTTCTGAGTTCGAGGCCAGCCTGGTCTACAGAGTGAGTTCCAGGACAGCCAGAGCTCCACAGAGAAACCCTGTCTCGAAAAACAAACAAACAAAAAATGTTTCTTAAGGGGCTGGAGAGATGGCTCCATGGTTAAGAGATCCAAGTTCAATTCCCAGCACCCACATGATATTACACAACTGCTTGTAACCTGAGTCACAGGGGATCTGACCCTCTCCTCTGGCCTTCTGGGTACACATACATGGTACACAGACATCATACCCATATACCTATAAATGACTCTTTTAATATCTTTAAATAAGATGTGCCACGATCTGTGTGTGGCCATCCGTCGGAGGAAGTCAGTTCTCTTTCCACGGTGTGGGTCCTGATCAGACCATAGGGCTCACTCTTGGCAGCAAGCACCTTTGTCCACTGAGCATTCTAGCTGGCCTGTCCCCAACTCTTTCTTCATGCTTGTATCCTGACCTCCCCAAAAAGGAAAAAAAAAAGAGTTTGTCCTCTGTGTCAGCCGCTGAGCTGGAGTTGCAAAGCCGTTCTGTGACTTCTGCCTCCTGAAGAACCTAATAGGAGAGAGAGCAATTATCTTTGGAAGCCCTGCAGTTGGGCTTCTTTACAGTAAGTCAGGGTGAGCACCGTCCTGGGAGGACTTACAGACTATCTGACAAAGGGCGGAGGTCGCAGCCACGCCTCACCCTCTGCACCCGAGGGTTTCCATCCCGTCTCCCCCTAGACCAGCCACTCGGGTAGAAACTTCTATGTAAACATTGCTGGTCCCTGGCAGAACGCACAGAGCCAAGTCACCCTGCAGGAGCCCAGAGGTCAGAGGTCACCGCCCAGGGGTCAGAGGTCACCTTGGCCTGGGGGTGCAAGTTCAGGTTAGGGACTGCAGGGAAATCGGTGCCTCTGTGCTCCTGGATTCACACAGCCCTTTCGTATAGATGGCAGAAACCAAATCTCAAAGGCGTAAACACCGGCAAATGTTCTCACTTGGTCTTAGGGACAAGGCTTAGCTAGCTATCTCTCTAGATCCACACTCTGGATCCCTCCATCTGTCCTGCTGGACAAGCAGCCCAAGGTAAGGACAGATGTCAATCACAGCTTGGCTAAGCCACACCTCCCAGAACCACAGTGCCTGCTGCCACAGGAGGATTCAGAGTGGAGTACATTCAGCAGTGTCCCAGGCGCCCCTTAGCACCCTGCATCCTGAGAAGAGGATACAGGTCAAGAGGTCAGGGGAGACAGGGGTCTCTCTGCCCCCTTGACACTGGCAATAAAGACTGCACACAGGGACCAGGGCAGGAGGAACATCAGAGAGGGAGGCAGAAGGGAGCAAGGGGGGGCTCCCACGCCAACATCGCTCCTCGGCTGTTGCTCCAGAGTTTCCTGGTCTGAAAGCGACTGACTTCCTTTGTCAGCCTCAGTTTCCCAGTAGTGAGGAAGGAAAAGCAGGGGAGACTGGGAAAGTGTCTGCTCCGGCGTCAAGCCATGGGCAGGAAATCCCAGAGAAGACAGATCTCTCCTGCCCCTGAACTAGAGAGCAGGAAGTGATCCCATGCACCCAAGGACCGGACGGCTAGTTCATGGAGCGCCATCTCGAACCTCAGGGTGGCTGGGAGTGGGGAACCACCCAGACAGACAGGCCTCCAGAGCTGGAAGCTTTGGACCGAGGGCCTTGGAAGATGCAAGGGTTTAAAAACCAAAAGATCCAGGCGTGAGGGGTGTAACGCAGCCGGACACACCTGAATCCTCCAAAGGCCTCTGACTCCACCAACCGCAGGGTGGATGCTCAGCGCATACAGTTGGCGCTCAGCGACCAGTGATTGGCTGATTTCCCTGACAAGAAAAGGCTGCCTCCTACCCTGCTCCTTTCTACTCTCTCCTCCGCCTTGCCTGTCCCTTTTTTTCTTAAGACTCAGGATTTCTCGGCTTCTTTGCCACTCTGCAATTTAAAACTACTTATCATCTCTCCCACTCTCCCCACACGTCCAGGGGCTGTCAGCCGCGAGCCAAATGTCATTAGGATGGATGTCACAAGCCCAGATGTCAAAATACAATTAACATTTAAAAGCTCCTCCCGCCCTCAGCCTGGTGGCCAGCCACTCCGCTGCTCCTTCAACTGAGCGGCAGGGCCTCTGAACACCAAGAAGAGCGACCAGGTGACAGGCACAAGAGAGGACGCCATCCAGTCGTCTAGTTGGATTGATACACAGACCTAGGAGGCGGGGGGCGGGGGGTGGTCAGAGGGAGGAGAAGGGAGGAGACCTGGAGCAATGTCAGGCTTTACACACACACACACACACACACACACACACACACACACACACACCATGTCTCTTCCATCCCATCTTCCTGCTGAAGCTCATCTTGCACTGTCTGCTGCCACACCTCAGGACATTCTGCCTCTGTCCTGTCAACACTCCTAGGCCTGCTGTCCTATCCGGTGCTGTCCCAGCCTGGCCATTGACTGTAATCATAATATGGCCTGCCACTCACTCTGGCCTCTCTGGGGAGAAAAGAAAGGACCAAGAATAAGGGAACCCCATGATTGGGGCTACTGGCTTTTGTCCCCCAGTCACATAGCCCAGCTGATAGATGATTGGGGTGCCCCTCTATCAGCCACCCCCACCACACTGCAGCCCTGGCCTATTTAGGAAGCCACTGGACAGAGGCCATAGAACTCTATCTAACAGAGGCTCCCTTCCTATAGGGGACCAGGACAGATGGAAAGCTGGAACCGCCATGGGAGGGCTCACCGCCAGTGGCCAGAGGAGGCCATCGATCCGAAGGCTTCTCTGAGGTTATCTTCAGACGGAGCACACAACACCGTGAAGGCTGGACTGACCTAGAAAAAAAAATCCCCATGGAGGTTGCGGGGAGGGGTAGTGGGGTCTTGTGCCTTGGCAGGGGGCAGAGGTCAGAGCTGCAAGGACACACCCCCAGTCCCTGGTGATCTCTGACTCCGCCCCTCCTACTCTGCCTCTCACCCACCTACCTCACCCCTGCGCAGACCCCCAAAGAGGACAAAGCAAGCTGGGGAGAAAAGCTTACACCGCCAGCTCCTACCCTCGTGGGCTGCATTCTAATGGCGTTTGATTGGATCGGATGCGCTCTTAATTCCCTCCTGGGACATCAGAAGGAGGGTAGGGAAGAATCTTTAATTCATCAAACTGAAATATTAATAGACTTTCAACCAGCTGCAGCGGGGCGTGGGGCCCCCACAATGGAAAAAGAGAGGGACAGGCAGGAGAAGGTGGGAACGGCTGAGGAGGAGAGGAGCTGCCCCCGGGGCGGGGTCGTGTCACGGGGTGTGGGAAGAGAAAGTTTGTGAGCTCTCAGGTGGGCCGCCAAGACCACGTGAGTCAGCCACTCCTGTGACAACCCACGACGGGGGGATCAGGGGACACTTAGAAGCCAAGTCAAAGTCACTAGGCCCGTGTGGCGTGCAGATTCCTGGACCCTGGAGAAGGGGTCCGACCAAGCACTGGAGCCTCCCCTCCCACACCACACACCCAGCTCATCCCTGATTCCCCACACCTGAGCCAGCCACAGCCCTCCTGCCTCTGACATGGCACAACCCCCTGGTTCAGAGAAGTGACTGGACCCAAAGAGGTCAAGTCAGCTTAGCACAGTGCTCAGACCACCTGGCACCCTGGGAATGAATGCAGGAGGCTGGGAGACCCCGAGGCAGGTTCCCCACGTGATGTCAAAGATACCGGTCCAGGGTAGCCCCTTCCCCTCCACACTGCTCACGTGCAGTCTGCCTCAGGCTTCCTCCTCAGAGCAGGTGTGAGAAATGAGCCACATGGAGGCCCTGAGAACAGAGACCAAGGAGCCTGGGGTGGTCACCCAGGGGAGAACCACTTAGCACGCATCTCTGGGCTCAGCGCTCAGGAGCACCTAATTTGAGGCCAGCCTGGGCTACGTCGTAAGGAAACCGTATCTCAAAAGAGAGTCCAGGCTGGGCAGTGGTGGCGCACACCTTTAACCCCAGCACTTGGGAAGCGGAGGCAGGTAGGTCTCTGAGTTCAAGGCCAGCCTGGTCTACAGAGTGAGTTCCAGGACAGCCAAGGCTACACAGGGAAACCCTGTCTCAAAAAAACAAAAAAGAGCGAAGCCCCACATTCCACCCCAAAGCCACAGTCACAATGCACTCAGGCCAACCCTACCTCCTGTGTCTCTTCGTCCCTCTCAGACCCTAACCTTCTCTAAGGAGAAGCACCGCTCCACAGCTCAGGCTGGGCTGATCTGGGGCAGCACCCCTGGACGCCCACACCCTCAGTCCTCCAGTGCCACGTGGGCCCCCCTCTCACCCTCTGTCCACACCCCTTCTCCACCCCCCAATTCCTCCCCAACCTTAAAAGCCCACGTGGAGAATTTTATGGTACCCAGGTCCGTGGTCCTCCTGTGCCTCCCCCATTTCTATGGCATGTAGTACGTAACTAACATTGCCTGGGCACATGATCGGTGGGCTAACCCATACCACCAAGTTTAGACTTCAGAAAGTGTGGAGATGGACCAAAAACAGCAGCCGGACAGCAAAGAACATAAAGAGGCCTTGGGTGGGGTTGGGGTGGGAAGGACCCTGCAGGGTCCCAACCCTCCCTTGCACCTGTAGCAGTGTATGTGAATTGTCCTAGGGGTCCTCTACAGGATGAAGTTCCATTTGGCCACGGGCCACCAGCCTCAACCAGAGATGGGCTCTCCGGCAGAGCCTGGGTGCGCTCCCATCGCGGGCCTGCAGCGCCGCCCCGTGGCCGAGAGCCCTCACTGCACGCGCCGGCCGGCCGCCCGAGCATCTGCAGCTCCGAGCCGGACCCAGGCTCAGGTGTGAGCTGGCAGGAGCCCGAGGAGGAGGGGGAGACGCCCGCCCGGATGCAGAAAGTTGTTTTCACCTGAACAGATTCCGGGAGGAGGCAGCGGGGGTGGCAGGGGGCCTATTTCAGGACCATTTTCCAGCTGGGCCGCCGCCCTCACATTCCTGCGCAGCCACTCACCTGCGATGACGACAGCCTTTTCTAATCCACATGCGCCCTTTGAAAGAGACCCCGTGCGAGTCCCCGGTTTCTCCAGTGGGCTGCGATGGGTGTGGAAGCCAGCAAGGATGGGTAGAAAGTTGTAGCCGGCAGCCTTACCCAATCCCAGTCCCCTTCCCCGGGTTTCCCACCCTTGCTGCGGGTTCGATCCACAAGGACTCTAAATTTGAGGCTGCACCTCAAACCAGCCAAACTCAGATCAAAAGGCCCATGATTTCACTTTTGTAAACTTAACCCGAGTTATAGGCATTTGAAAACAAGCAAACTCGATTGAGAGAAGGCACCACCGCTTGGCCTGTAATAAAGGCTCTGCGGGCGTTCTCCTGGTCGAGGGCCCAGCCCAGTTCCGTCCTCAGATAAGTACTCCAGAGTTGTGTAAGAAGGTAAGCTGAACCCAGGCATGATAGCAAACACAGGTTCAATCCCAGCACTCTAGAGACAGAGACAGGGAACTCAAAGATCTCCAGGCCAGCCATGGCTACCCAGGGAGACATGTCTAAAAAGAAAAGGCGACTTGGGAGGCAGAGACAGGCGGATTTCTGAGTTCGAGGCCAGCCTGGTCTAGAGAGTGAGTTCCAGGACAGGTGGGGCTACACAGAGAAACCCTGTCTCGAAAAGAAAGAAAGAAGGAAAGGAAGAAAGAAAGAAAGGAAGGAAGGAAGGAAGGAAGGAAGGAAGAAAATGCAGCCG
>NW_022196909.1:47976305-47981895 GCF_008632895.1 Mastomys coucha | reverse complement strand
GACTGCGAGCCGCACTCCTCCGCTGTCTCTGTGTTGACTCCTGCTTTCCATCAGCGATGGGCTGTGATCAGGGTCCGGAAGCCAAGTCTACCCTGTGTTCTCCAAGTTGCCTTTGATCTGCCTCTTTAGCACAGCAAACCTGCACAAGGCCCCAGCCTCGAACTCTCCAAAATAGAGCAGGGACACAGTGCACAGGGCTGTGCTCTCAGTGCAGGGTAGGCAGGCTGTGGTGAGGTCGCCCCCCCTCCCCAGCAATCCCAGAGATGTGGGGTGACAGGGGAAGCCACAGAGAACTCAGCCTCCCGGGCATTGGCAGTCCCAGCAAGGCCAGGCTGATCTTCCCAAGAAAGGTGTGACATTTGTGCCTCTGTGTGCCCCCATGGGTGCATATCTAAAGCCAGAGGTTCAATATGACTTTCTTGACTGCTTCTCTCTTTAGTGTGTGTGGGGTTGGGGGAGGGTGGTTTCCAGACAGGGTTTCTCTGTGTAGCCCTGGCTGTTCTGGAACTCACTCTGTAGACCAGGCTGGCTTTGAACTCACAGAGATCCACCTACCTCTGCCTCCCAAATGCTGGGATTAAAAGTGTGTACCACCAGCCGGACGGTGGTGGCACACGCCTTTAATCCCAGCACTTGGGAGGCAGAGACAGGCGGATTTCTGAGTTGGAGGCCAGCCTGGTCTACAGAGTGAGTTCTAGGACAGCCAGGGCTACACAGAGAAATTGACTGGTTGTTTTGTCGAAACACCATCTCACTATGCAGGTCCACTTAGCCTTGAACTAACAGAGATGTGCAAATAACAGAGGTGGGGAGTGAGGATGGTGGGCAGAGGGGCTGGGGCATTCCAGGGTCTGCCCTCAGACAAGGGCTTTATGTGGGACTCTGCCATCTTGGGGCCAAGAGAAGGGGCTGAGATGGGGGCTTTAACCAAATAACTTATCTGGCGGGGCTTAGATGAATGGACCTCTGAGCTCTACCCAAAAATATTTACTAGATTGAACCATCAAGATGGTCCACTGGGAGCCAGACATGCATAGTGGAGCCTGCCTTTAATCCCAGCACTTAGGAGGTAGAGGCAGGGGGATGTCTGTGAGTTTGAATCTTGGTCTACAGTGAGTTCCAGGACAGCCAGGGCTACTCGGAGAAACCTGTTTCTGGGGAAAGAAGAGGAGGAAGAAGAGGAAGAAAAGAGAAGAAAGAGGAAGAAGAGAAGGAGAAGAAGGAGGAGGAGGAAGAGGAAGAGGAGGACAAGAAGAAGGAGAGAGAGAGAAGAAAGAACAGAGCTTGAAGTCTGCCATCTCTCTAGGACCTCTCTCTGCAGCCCTTACCCAGAAAACGGGAAACCTAAGATCACAGCAACCTGCTGACTCAGGCCAATGTTAGGCAAAAATAAGACAAACTCATAAGAAGTGAGTTGGCACCTGATGGTCATTAGCTGAGGTCTCTGCTAGTTCACCACGAGGACCCGGCTGGCTCCAGGTTCTCTGGGACCCTGTGTCTGTGAGGTGTCTGCACCGCCCAGAACCACACAGAGCTACAGGGAGGGCAAAGGTGGTCACCTCCGCCCGACCGTCACAACCAGAACCTAGAACTTGTAGCTTCCATCCCCAGCCAAGTGGAGGGACAGCACCTGAGGATGACAGCCTGTGCCCCATGAGGTTCAGGGCCAGGCGGGGATGCCCTGCAGAGGAGCGACGACATCAGGGCGGGGAGCCAGGCAAAGCCTGAGGAGGGGCTGATGGCCATGGAATGGGCAGAGACCTTCAGGGACCAAAGGAGGAGTCTGACCATGTCTGAAGTAGACGGGCTGAGGGGTGGAAGGGTGCTTGTGGGCGCCTGAGAGAATGAGTGGAGGGAAGACAGTGAGCTATGGAAACCAAGCGTGTATAGAAATACCAAGAACAAATGGCTCATGTCTTTAATCCCAGCACTTGGGAAGCAGAGGCAAGAGGATCTCTGTGAGTTTGAAACCAGCCTGGTTTACAGGGTGAGTTCCAGGAGAGTCAGGGTTACACAGTCAACACACACACACACACTAAAAGGAGCTGGGGACACAGCTCAGTTGAAGCATGCAGGAAGCTCCGAGGTTAGTCCCCAGCGGCGCGTACACAGAGTGTGGTGGTACACACCCTAGGAGGCAGGAGGCTCAGAGGATAGCATTATCCAGGCCGGTAGCTCTGAAAACAAAAAGAGCCAGATCAGAGAAGCCAGCAAGACTGTTGGTCAGGCAACCGGAGCATGGAAAGAAACTACGGACCCCATAATGGTGTCCTCGGAGCTCATGGCAGGCACAAGTCCATGGGTGCGTAATGCACATGTGTGGCAACAACGAACCTACAGAAACCTGCACCACTTGGGAGGCAGAGGCAGGCAGATTTGTGAGTTTGAGGCCAGCCTGGTCCACAGAGTTCGTTCCAGGACAGCCAGGGCTACACAGAGAAACCCTGTGTTGAAAAACAAAAAAAGAAAAGAAAAACCAGAAACCCCCACCACTGACTTCAAACGTCACTGTTAGAAGAGCAGCTCCTCCACACAGCAGCATGAAAACCAAGGAGCTGGTGGGAGAGGACAAGGAAGGGAAAGTGAATGAGAGGTGAAGGAAAGGGGGGAGGAGCAGGGGAGGGAGGGAAGAAGGGGAGAATTAGGAGGAGAGGAAGAGGGGGAGGTAACTAAGAGAAAAAGAAGAAAGGGAGGAAGAGAAAGGAGGGTGGGAGAGGAGGAAAAGGAAGATGGGGATGATGGGAGGCGGAGGGAGAGGAAAGAGGACTTTGAGAAGGGGGAGGAGGGAGATGGAGGAGCAGCTGGAAGAGGTAAACTGTTGGTTGATCTCCACTGTCAGCTGGGTAAGATTGAGAATCATTGTGGAAACAGATCTCTGGGCAGGATTCTGGAGGGGTTTCTAGATTGGATTAATGAAGACAACCAGACAAGTAACGGCAGACTTCAAGCAGAAGACGGCTCTCCATGTGTGCTGCTGGGGTCAAGCCCGAGTCTTTGCGTGTGTCACGGGCACACGGCCAGTAAGCCACCTCTCCGGCCCTCTCCAGTTTCTTGATTTGAATGTGTGTGGGTGTTTTGGGTGTCTGTCTGTCTGTCTGTCTATCAGATGCAGGCCAGGTGCCCTTGGAGGCCACAAGGCAGTGTTAGATTCCCTGGATCTGGAGTTACAGGTTGTTACGATCCATCATATGGGAGCTGGGTATCGAACCCAGGTCCTCTGCAATAGCACCCAGAGCACTTAACCACTTACGTACCTCTCCAGCACCACCACCTGTAACTTTAATTTTTCTAAACCTTATTTTTTTTTTTTCAAGACAGGGTTTCTCTGTGTAGCTCTGGCTGTCCTGGAACTCACTCTGTAGACCAGGCTGGCCTTGAACTTAGAAATCCACCTGCCTCTGCCTCCCAAGTGCTGGAATTAAAGGCAGGCACCACCACTGCCCAGCTTCTAAACCTTATTTTTAATGATGATTCTTAAATGCTTTAACTTCCCTTCTAGCCCACCACCCACCAGAGATAGTGGGAAAGAAAGAATATGAGGGAAGTGGACGGACATGTTTAGAAACGTTCTTTGGACCAACTCCTGTCTGGGTTGTCTGGAAATCAGCAGTTCAGGTCACAGGTCAGCAGCTGCAGCTCCATCCATTCCCAAACACTTCATGGATACACCAGCAGTCCAGTTCAGTAATGTCGGGAGAGCAGCAGCCGTGGCACAGCCAGCTGGAACAGCCTGGCCTCAACCAAACCTGCACGAGTCAGCAGGAGGGACCAGGAAGGACACCAGGAGAAGTTCTCAGCTGTGCCTCTCTCAGCAAAGACTCCCAGACCAACAGGCATTGCACGGCTAGCTCTGCAGGCAACCACAAGTTCAGCCTCTGGCGCCATCTTGAGTCCTTTTTATACGCCCTCCAAACATCCCGTGTCTTCCACGGGTCTTGCCTCACTCAGCTGACATCACTCTGCCAATCGGAAGCGGCAAGAAACTGCAGCACACCACCTGAAGTTTTTCGGTGCGTTTCTATGGAGTCCTGACAAATGCAGCTCAACTATGCAGTGTAAGACAGACCGATACATGCGTGTTGTTGGCAAAGAATCCTTCATCCCGTGTCCTTTCACAGGCTTGCTTTGGCAGAACATCCTCTCTCCTGTGTCTGCATCAGGGAAATGTTCCTTCATGAGTCGGCCGTAGTTTTTCATCTGTGTCTGCTTCAGCAAAACACCATCCAACACAACTGACTTTCCAAAGAACCCTTAAGTTTCCACTTCAACCACCCTCTTTTTGAAAGATTCTCACTACGTAGAGCAGGATGACCCGAAACTCAGAGATCTGTCTGCCTCTTGCAAGTGCTGGGTTTAAAGTGGGGGTGGGGGGCAGGCGGTGGTGGCGCACGCCTTTAATCCCAGCACTCGGGAGGCAGAGGCAGTTGGATTTCTGAGTTCGAGGCCAGCCTGGTCTACAGAGTGAGTTCCAGGACAGCCAGGGATACACAGAGAAACCCTGTCTCGGAAAAAAAAAAGGGGGGGTGTCCCTGTGCCAGTTGCAGAATACGCTCTTTTTTTTAATTAAAGATTTATTCATAAGTACACTGTAGCTGTCTTCAGACACACCAGAAGAGGGTAACAGATCCCATTACAGATGGTTGTGAGCCATCATGTGGTTGCTGGGATTTGAACTCAGGACCTTTGGAAGAGCAATCGGTGCTCTTACCCACTGAGCCAACTCACCTGCCCTGTAGAATGCACTCTTGACCACAAAGCCATCCCTTCAACCCAAGGCTGGATCTCAAACCGTTCTAAGGTCAAGACTGAAATACATTTCAGGATGAACTACTTTTTCAGCAATATGGCCGAGGAGATGGCTGAGAGGTAGCAGCCCGTGCAGTCATGAACACCTGAGTTTGGATTCTTCACACCCACAGAAAAAGCTCTGTGACTGTTCATACCTGTGACTCCAGTGCTGGGACAGGCGTGGGGCGGCTTACTGCAGCTTGCTGGCTGCCGGCCTAGCTGGAAAATAGTCCGCTCCCAGTTCAGTGAGAGAGTCTGTGTTAAGAATACAACAGAGAGGGCTCTAGAGATGGCTCAGTGGGTAAGAGCACTGACTGTGCTTCCAGAGGTCCTGAGTTCAAATCCCAGCAACCACATGGTGGCTCACAACCATCCGTAATGAGATCTGACGCCCTCTTCTGGGGTGTCTGAAGACAGTGTAGTGTACTCACATACATAAAATTAAAAAAAAAAAAAAATACAGCAGAGAGCTGGACTGGGTGGCGGGCACATACCTTTAATCCCAGCACTTGAGAGACAGAGACACTCAGATCTCTGAGTCTGAGGCCAGCTCTGAGGCCAGCCTGGTCTACAGAACAAGTTCCAGGATAGCCAGGGCTACACGGAGAAACCCTGTCTCAAACAAGAATGAGGCAGAGAGCAATAGAGAAAAACACCTGTCATTTCATACACAAATGCATGCCCAAGCTGGGCAGTGGTGGCGCACGCCTTTAATCCCAGCGCTTGGGAGGCAAAGGCAAGGCCAGCCTGGTCTACAGAGTGAGTTCCAGGACAGCCAGGGCTACACAGAGAAACCCTGTCT
>NW_022196909.1:47958349-47976030 GCF_008632895.1 Mastomys coucha | reverse complement strand
AAAAAAAAAAGAAAGAAAGAAAGAAAGAAAGAAAGAAAGAAAGAAAGAAAGAAAAAAATGCATGATGATGATGATGATGATGATGATGATGATGATGATGATGATGATGTTTGTGTAATAAATGTATAGAGAATATGGCAAGTATTTCACAAGTAATAAGGGCCCAGGCACCTTGACTCCCAGGGAACTCGGATTGGCAGTCCAGCCGACTGAGTGGGTCCCTGCATCGGGGCTCTGTGACAGTTTTGTGTATGGACAGAGTGTCTCCATGCTAGGGGCCAGGCCCGATGAACTGACACTTCCCCTTCTGGCTTCTTGGAATGCAGCTGCATGCTGGGAGGAAGCCTTGGCCCAGGCACACGGTGAGTGACTCAGATATGCTCTGGCCAGCTACTGCTTCAGATCGCAGGCAGCCATGGCATGTGAAAGAGGAAGAGGCAAACACGAGACAGGCCTCGGCCACCTGCCTCCAGCAGTAAGGGACGCTGCAGAGCCACCAGCTAGGCCATAGAATTGAAATATCTTTGGCTTGCTGGGGACCGGAGCCACGCGGCAGTTTTGAAAAGAAGCAGCCTGTGTTCTCTGGAGAATCTGCTAAGGGACTCGGGGATGAGGTATTATTGTTTACATATAATTCAAAGAGGCTAAAAAGCTTTGTGTGTGCATGTGTATGTGTGTATGCGCGTGTGCACGCTCAAGAAAGTGAGTGCACTCATGCGTGTGTGCATGTGAGTGTGCATGTGTATGTGCATGTGTGTGCGTGCATGTGCGTGTGTGCACACATGTGCGTGTGTGCGCGCGCATGCATGCGTGTGTGTGCACGTGTGCGTGTATGTGTGTGCGTGTACCCGCACGTGCGTGCATGCATGCATGTGCGTGCCTGTGTGCGTGGGTGCTTGTGTGTGTGCGCATGCGTGCGTGTGCGTGCCTGTGTGCGTGTGTGTGTGTGTGTGTGTGTGTGTGTGTGTGTGTGTGTGTGTGTGTGTGTAGACACCCTGACAGCGTTTGCTACACCCTCCTTCCTGCAGCTGCCACCGAAAAAAACAGCAAGGGTGAAGATACCCAGCCATGCATCCCGGGGAAGATTGCAAACTCCCAGGGAAGACTGTGATTGGTCAGTCCGGATGACAGACGTGTTCAGGCATCCGAGAGTCCTATGCAAGGAAAAGAAGAGAAGGAACATTGACCAAAACAATATACCGAGGCTGTCCCTTGGAGATGGGGCAGCTGCCACCGGCGACGTGCAGAGGCCACTGGGTATTCTTTCAATGATACTACTGCTCACTGGCCCAGCCTGGTAGGCTGTGTGAAAACAGCTCAGCGGACCCCTGAAGAAACGGCAAGATGCTGGGGAGCTCGACCTAGGCTCCCGGTGTCTGGCTCCTCCAGTCTCACCCCGTCCAGCTCCATCTGTGCCCAGTGCTGCCAGCTGAGTCCCTAGGTGCAAGAGTGTTGAAGTGGCTTGGCCAGGTCACATGAACACAGGCTGCTGTGACAGTCTGGAACTGTTCTCTCCTTCCTTGGTAATCCAGCAACTGCGCCCACAGGATGCTGCCGGAGGGGGGGGGGAGCGTTTCTCATACGGCCAGGAGAGGGCGCTCCCGCAGCCCTTTTTTTTTTTTTTTTTTTTTTTGGTTTGGTTTGGTTTGGTTTTTGAGACAGGGTTGTTTCTCTGTGTAGCCCTGGCTGTCCTGGAACTCACTCTGTAGACCAGGCTGGCTCGAACTCAGAAATCCGCCTGCCTCTGCCTCCCAAGTGCTGGGATTAAAGTCTTGCGCCACACTGCCCGGCTTCCTGCAGCCCTTTTGGTCACGGCCCCGCAGCCCTTTTGGTCATGGCCTGTTTTCTTTCCTTTTCCCAGCTTTACCTTCCATTGTGACTGGAAACTTTCCTCCAGGCGATATGGTGTAGAGAGGGAAGGAGAACAAGGGGATGGAGGAGAAACAAGAGGAGGGAAGAGAGGACGGGAAGAAGGGAGGAGAGAGCCCCTACAGTCCTGTCCCAGTCGGGTTTTGGGGTCTCCCCCAAGGGGGCAGTTCCTGGGGAAGAGGCCACCCCCCACCTACTCTGCAAACCAGAGGCTGAACCCCTGGAAAACAAGAAGTGAGCCGGGGGCCTGGCGCCACACCTTTAATCCCAGCAGAGGCGAGCAGATCTCTGGGAGTTGGAATCCACCAGAGAAAGAAAGCAGACCAGGGAGCAATCCAAACCAAAGAGCCCGGAGGAACGGAAGCTGTAGGCAGTTTCACACGCCCTGCCGCCATAAGGCTGTGGCCAGAGCCTGTGGGGATCCTGGGCCACGAGGTGACTTGGGCCTGGTCCCAGCTTTACCCTCTCTGGGGCCATTCTGTGGCCTCTGATCCCAGTGCCCTCAGCCTGGGATCTTAGCCACCTGGGGGAGCTACTGTGGTAGCCACTGCCCGCCCTGCCCTGGCCTCCAGCCTCTGGGCCACCAAGGCCTGAAGCTGGCAGCTGAACTTGCTCCTGACCCCCCAAGAGCCTGGAGAACATAGGCAGCCTGGCCCTCGTCCAAGCCCAGCTGGTTCCATTTAATGGCATCCCTCCAGCTCAACACCCTCAGTAGGGCTTGCTGACTGGCATTGCATTACCCTGAGTCACAGCTGGAGGGGTCAAGACATGACCTGAACTCCCAGTTCTGCAGGACCCAGGACACATCCGGCAAGGTCAGGAGGCTGACCTCTGCCCCAGGGTCATTCACCCCTATTCACAGTACCCCCTGGAGGGGAACCCGCGACAGAGGACGCAACGAAAAGAGCCATGGGGGTGGAGAGATGGCTCAAGTCTTGCTGGGGACCAAGCTTTGGCTCCTAACCCCCGTGTCGGCTGGCCTCCTGTAATGTCAGCTCCAGAGGATCCAAGGCTCACTCTCTTCTGACCTCGGAGGACATTCATAAAAATAAACAGAGAGGAGCTGGAGAGATGGCTTAATGGTTAAGAGCACTGACTGCTCTTCTGAAGGTCCTGAGTTCAGTTCCTAGCAACCACATGCTGGCTTACAACCATCTCTAATGAGATCTGACGCCCTCTTCTGGTGTTCTGGTGTGTCTGAAGACAGCTACAGTATATATATATATATATATATATATATATATATATATATATAATAAATGAATCTTTAAAAAGAAAGAAATAAAATAAAATAGAGAGCCAGGAAGTGGTGGCACATGACTGTAATCCCAGCATTTGGGAGGCAGAGGCAGGCGGATTTCTAAGTTTGAGGCCAGCCTGGTCTACAGAGTGAGTTCCAGGACAGCCAGGGCTATACAGAGAAACCCTGTCTCGAAAAACCAAAAATAAATAAATAAATAAATAAATAAATAAATAAAATGAGAGAGAGAGAGAGAGAGAGAGAGAGAGTGTTCTGGACTGCCTCAGGGAAGCAACGGCCCTCCCTGGCCATTGTCACATACACAAAAGCCCATTTGTCCCAGAAGTGCCAGCCTTAGCCCCATCGGTGTCCACCAGACACCTCCACACACAGCCACTGCCCAACTGACACCAGCCCTGAGCCCACACTGGGAGGAGGCAGGGGGAGCACAAGGTCCTGGCACTCCTGTCCCAGGTACCCTGAGGATCGATCCTGCTGCTCTTGGTCCTCCCGCAGCCCTCTCAGGCCAGGTCACCTGCCCCTGCTGCCCCACCCCACCTACCTTCTCCTCTGTATGTCAGCTCCAAGATGGAAGGAGCTGGCGGGGGGGGGGGGGGGGGGGGGGGGGGGGGGGGGATGGAGCTGCTGCCCTTACAGATTTTCTCACTCCTGCCCATGAGCAGAGGGGCTGGGGTGATGGAGATAGCAAAAGCACCAACAGCGGCAGCCCCTGGCTCCCCATCACTGCCCTCGATACACTGGTGAGTCCCCAGATCCCAGGGTCCCAGAGGCAGCGCAGTGACCGAGCCCTCCCTGTGGGCTGGACACCTACACCCAGGAGCGGAGGCACACTGAGCCACACAGCACCACACAGCACCCTGTGATGAACCGGAAGGGCGCTGAGCCACTTCCCGCTGGCCCAGGAGAGAGCTGGCCACCCTGCGGTGTCCTCATACCCTAGGTCACATCCTTAGCACTTCTTTCTCAAAAGTGATTCCCAAGTGACAGGAGGGGCCTCATGCGACACCCATGCTAGCTGCTCATCTTTGATATCCCCACCATAAGTCACTGAAAGCCCACACTATGGCACCGGTGGAGATCTGTTAGCAGGCCCATCTTACAGAAAAAGAAACCGAGACCCAGGGGAGCTCTTGCTCAAAGAACATGCGGCTCAGTAGTGTCTGAAGCTTCCAGAAAGGAAGTGGGACCCCGGCTCACCATCCAGCATAACTTACTTCATTAGAGCCAATTGTCGCTTCAGCGCTAGGCTCACAAACACTAAGTCAACCTTTGAAGTCGTTCATCAACCAGCACAGCTCTGAGAGGCAGCTTGGCACTGGCGCCATCGGTGCTGTGACACGGCCCTTCATGACGGCACACCTTCATGGCACTGGGACAAAGGATTAAGTTCTTACCGTCCCTGGGCCTGCTGAGTCAGGTCCTGGAAGCCCATTGATCTGCCTTAGACATTAAGAATGATCTTTTTCTGGCCGGGCATTGGTGGTGCATGCTTTTAATCCCAGCACTTGGGAGACAGAGGCAGGTGGATTTCTGCGTTCAAGGCCAGCCTGGTCTACAGAGTGAGTTCCAGGACAGCCAGGGCTACACAGAGAAACCCTGTCTCGAAAAATAAAAAAACAAAAAAACAAAAAAACAAACAAAAAAAAAGATCTTTCTTCGCTTTTTGTTTTTTTCACATAGGTCTCAGGTAGCCCAGGCTGGCCTCTAAATCACCCTGTAGCCCAGGATGACCTTGAACTTCTCATTCTCCTGCCTCCATCTTCTAAGTGCTGGGATTACGGGCCTCTGGGTTTACGTAGTGCTGGGGCTGAACCCAGAGTCCATGCTTTCTAGGCAAGTTTCTACTAACTAAGCTACATCCTTAGCCCTGGGGCAGAAAGAATGTAATACTATATTTGTATTTGCTTAATATAGCCAGATGTGGTGGCACATGCTTTTAATACAGCCCTGGGGAGGCAGAGGGAGGATTTTTTGTGAGTTCAAGGTCAGCCTCGTCTACAAATCGAGTTCCAAACCAGCCAAGGCTACCCAGTGAGACCCTGTTGAATTGGAAACAATGTCGTGTGGTTTCTTTGGAAAGTCAGTTGTGGCGGGTGGTGTTTCACCGGGGCAAACACGCGAAGGAGTGTTTTCCTGAATCAGACACGGGTGAAAGGACGCTTTGCTAAAGCAGACACATGAAGGAATGTTTCGCTGAAGCAGACACAGGGGTAAGGATGTTTTGTTAAAGCAAGCATGTGAAAGGACTCGTGAGGAAGGATTCATACTCACCAATGTATTGATTCACCTTACCTTGTGTAGCTGAGCTCCGTTTGTTGTGACTTCTGGTTGTGTTCTGGCAGCTTCGTCACTCCCACAGACTCAGGGCAACTGGCAGAGTGATGTCAGCGGACACAGACTGGAGGTGAGGAAAGACCGGTGAAGGAGTCAAGACCCACGATGTTTGGAGGGACTATAAATAGGACTCGAAGGTCAATGAAGGAGGCTTGCTTCAATATCTAGCTTTTCAACACTTCTTGGTCTCCTGTCTTCCCTGATCTTTAACTTCATTGGGAGAGGCTTCGTTGGTCCCTCCTGCTGACTGGTGCTGATTCGGCTGAGGCCTGGCTATTTCTGCTGGGTCATGCCGCCCATGTTTGCTATCCCGGCACTACTGAACTGGACTGCTGGTGTATTTGTGAAGTATTTGCGAGTGGATCAAGCTGCCGCTGCTGTCCTGTGAACTGAACTGCTGATCTCCTGACAACACAGATGGGAGTTGCTCCAAAGAACTATTTCTAAACAGGTCCACATCCCCTGTATCCTAATAACCTTTCTTTTCCACTACCTTGGGTGGATGGTGGGCTAGACGGGAGGCTAAAGCATTTAAAAACCATCATTAAAAATAGGGTGGAGAAAGGGGCTGGAAAGATGGCTCAGTGGTTAAGAGAACTGGCTGCTCTTCCAGAGGTCCTGAGTTCAATTCCCAGCAACCACATGGTGGCTCACAACCATCTGTCATGAGATCTGATGCCCTCTTCTGGTGTGTCTGAAGACAGCTACGGTGTACTTACATATAATAAATAAATAAATCTTTAAAAAAAAAAATAGGGTTGAGAGCTGGGCAGTGGTAGCGCACACCTTTAATCCCAGCACTTGGGAGGCAGAGGCAGGCTGATGTCTGAGTTCGAGACCAGCCTGGTCTAGAGTGAGTTCCAGGACAGTCAGCGCTACACAGAGAAAGAGAAACCCTATCTCGAAAAAAACAAACAAAAACAAAAAAAGCGCTGGCTGTTCTTCCAGAGGCCCCAGGTTTGGTTCCCAGTGCCCACATGGTGGCTCACAACTGCCTGGAACGCCAGTTCCAGAGAATTCAATGACTTCTTCTGCCCTCTGAAGGGACACAGGCATACATACATGCAAGCAAAACACCCATAGATATAAAATAATTTTAAAAAGAAAGAAAACACCCACAGAAGGTCTGACTCCTGCTCGGGGTCCCTTCTGTGGGCCAGCCCCTCACCCCCCCTCACCTGACAGCAGGGGCTGCTGGGGACTCCCGAAGGCTGGAGACCTTCAGGAGGGCTTCCCCTCCGCCTTGCTCACCAGCCTGTCCACAGGAGTCCCTCCCCCCTGCAAGCAGTAACAAGTGGTAGCGAGCCACGTGTGGATGCCTGACTGGCCTGTGAACCCACAGGGGGCCTCGCTGCCCACCGCGCCTACCTCCCCTCCCCTTCTGTGTGTCCTACAGCCAATGTAAACTTATCCTCGACTACAAATAAATGAGACTCAGACCATGGCTACTCTATTTGGCTTTGACGATGACTCGGGGGGAACCCCTAATGTACTCTTCTAACTGCTGGCCTGGCTATCCCTCGAGTGGTGTACCCCAAATGCTTGCCGTTTCTCCTGGCCATGTGATCATGGTACATCTCTCACGGTGCCTTCTCCCCTCTCCTCCCCTTCAACGGGTAACTCAAAACCCATCTACCTCTAATCCCTCCAGAAATTGGCTGTAGCCCAATAGCTTGTAGGAACAAGGTTCGTACAACAAAAGCTGGTGAGAATTCCCTTGGGCCTAGACCTTTGGGTACAGAATGTAACTTTACCATACATAGCAACAGACCGGACCTGAGCACCTCTGTTCTTCCTCCCCATCTTGTGACCTCAGTCCACCCCAAGAGGACAAACAGGGTCTGGGATCGCACTTTCAGAACACGCACTGCAGTGCCGGTCATGGCCACGAGGTGGCGACGGCGCTCCTTGCTGGGCTCAAAGCCAGCAGCATCCGAGCTGGATTCTAACAGACTCGTGATGGACGCCGCAAAGAGGTCGCCTTCCCCCGGACACCCCCCACCCCGACACACACACACACACACACACACACCGACCCCCGGGGAAGCTGAACCACGCGGTGCCTCTGCATCCCCTCCCCGCTGAGACCCAGCTCCCCCAGACTGTAAGGGATTGGCTGGGACATGGACAAGAGTCTCAGAAGACACTGCCTGGCAGGTCTTTCCGGGAACAACGCCTAATGGATACTTGTTACGGGGCTGTACCTGCTGCCCATCTGTGGAAGCAACCCCAGTCCGATGGTGCCTTCACTTCAGCCTCAAGTTCACCTCTGACCTTCTGGTCTCCCTGCCACTCACTCTACACCGTCTTCCTGGGAAGAAAATTTAGAGTTAGATACCCAAAGGATAAGGACATGGGATCGTCACAACTGTGGGCTACTCTGGTAGTCTTAGCTCTGTGACCCGGGACAAACCACTCAGCATTCCTCCTCCCCAGAGAAGCAGGTGAAGGCGCTCGCTCGCTGCCAAGCCCGACCCCAGGATGGATGGAGAGAACCGACTCCTGCAAGTTGCTTTCTCCACCACCAGTGTGTCATGATAAACATGAGTGAGATGACACATGAGTAAACATAACTTTTTAAAAAGATTTGTTTATCGTATGTACATGAGTACACATTGTAGCTGTACAGATAGTTGTGAGCCTTCATCTCGTTGGGAATTGACTTTTAGGACCTCTGCTCGCTCTGGTCAGCTCCGCTTCCTCCGGTAGACTGTGCTTGCTCAGTCCCCGCTCGCTCCAGCCTAAAGATTTTATTTATTATTACATGTAAGTACACTGTAGCTGTCTTCAGACACACCAGAAGAGGGCGTCAGATCTCATTCCAGATGGTTGTAAGCCACCGTGTGGTTGCTGGGATTTGAACTCAGGACCTTCAGAAGAGCAGTCAGTGCTCTTAACCGCTGAGCCCTCTCTCCAGCCCAGTAAATATACTTTAAAAATCATTTTTGAATGTTTTGTTTATGCGTATGGATGTTTACCTACAAGTATGACTGTGTACCACATCATGCCTGGTCCCTGGTCAGAAGACAGACTTGTCACAGGTCTCCAGGAACTGGAGGTTCAGGTTGTTGTGAGCAAACCATGTAGGTGCTGGGACTTGAACCTGGGTCCTGCTCAAGAACAAGGGCTCTTAACTGTTGAGCCATCCCTCCAGCCCCATACACACACACACACACACACACACACACACACACACACACACACATTTTTAAGAAACTACTGCCATGATGGACAGTGGTGGCGCATGCCTTTAATCCAAGCATTTGGGAGGCAGAGGCAGACGGATTTCTGAGTTCCAGGACAGCCAGGGCTACACCGAGAAATCCTGTCTCGAAAAACCAAACAAAAAGAAAAGAGAAGAGAAGAGAAGAGAAAGCGTCCGTCCATCTGAAGCAGCACGCAGGTGTGTGTGGTGATAAGCTCCCTGCCTCGGGGTGTGTGTGTGTGTGTGTGTGTGTGCTGGGACCAGAGCACGAGCTAGCCAAGCATTGACCCAAACCTGTTGTCATCTTGTTCGCTCTCTCTTGCTTTGTGCCAGGCTCTTTGCCCTCGGCTGAGAACGAGGGGTGTGGGCGGCTGCTGCCCACTCCAGGGATTAACTTGGGCAAGACTGGAGTCGCGTTCTTTCACAGAGACGTGGTTTTCCTGACGGGAACCATGAAGGTGGCCGGGAGAGGCTACGACTTGAATGTGGTGTCGTGCTTCTTTATGTTCAAGACTGCAAGGGTCGTCACTGCCTGTGTGAGCTCTACACGTCTATATGTGCTCAGCCAGATAACACACTCAAGCGCTACGGGCATCCATCACCGCTGCCAGGAGCTGGGCGCTGCTGGGACAGCTGTTCGCTTAGAGGTCAGAGGTCATGGCGCAAGCACACTGAACACACAGCTGAGGTGGGAGAGTCCCCAGGGAAAGGTCAGTCGTGGTCTCAGAGCTTGCCCCCCACACACACACACACATACACTCTCCATCAGACGGGTAAGAGACCTTATTGCTCCTGCAGAGGACCTGGGTTCAGTTCCCCCAAACCCACACCAGGTGGCTCTAGTTCAGGGGTTCATGTCCCTCTAGGATCTGAGCTCTTCCAGTACCTGGGCATATGCAACCCATAGATTTGGGGAGTTACACACACAAACACGGCAATTTTGTTTTTGTTTGTTTCATTTCTTTTCCGGTGATGTTGTTGTTTTTTTTTTTTTTTTTTTTTTTTTTTTGACACAGGGTTTCTCTGTGTAGCCCTGGCTGCCCTGGAACTCACTCTGTAGACCAGGCTGGCCTCAAATTCTCAGAAAATCTGCCTGCTTCTGCCTCCCAAGTGCTGGCATTAAAGGCGTGTGCTGCCTTGCCCAGCTAATGATTAACTTCTTTTTTTTTTTTAATCAGCAACAGCAGCTGAAGCAGCTGTGCACACAATCACAGTGGAACGGTGGAGGCCAGCCTGCACACTGAGCCCCGTCCCAAAACCAAACAGAAGAAGGCAGCCTGCTCTCTCTTCATTAGCCCAAACCGCCTCCATCCCCAACACTCTCCCAGGACTTGGGACCTCACCTCCATCCCCGACACTCTCCCAGGACTTGGGACCTCACCTCCATTCCTGACAGTCTCCCAGGACTTGGGACCTCAGCAACTGGTCCTTGATGTTGACTTTCAGTAGCACACATGTCCGTTTCAAATTAACACATTTTTATGATGTGCCCTTTAATAAACACCACTCTCTCCTAGGACGCTGCTTGGGAGAAGTGTGGGCTGTACCACTGCTAGCCGAGATGAGGTGGGGACCCGGCAGAGAGCAGGGGCTTGTGGACTCAGAATCTCCCCTCACTTGCTGGGGACCGGTGTGTACTGGGACCCTATGGTCCAGAGTCGCCACTCGGACGGAGCTTTGATTTGTTTTCAGTGTTTTCAACCAAGCCGCCACGGTGAGTCATCTCTGGGAAAGGATTTTTCTGACTCCCCACCAAGCAAAAGAGTAGGTTTAGGGCTTTCCCCATGTGAAAGAGAAATGTTTTCAAATTTAAAGTTTAAAAATTTGTAGTAAAGTGTCCTCTGACCAGCTGGGATTGGTAGCTCAGCCAGCAGTCTCAGCGCCCAGGAGGGTGAAGCAGGAGGATGACCTTGAGTTCAGGGCCAGCCTGAGCTACATATAAACAAGTTAGAGTGAGACCCTGCGTCAAAATAAATACAAAACGAATTATCGTGGGACTAGGTCTATGGATCAACTGGTGAAGTATTTGCCTAGCGTGGAGCAAGCCTGGGTTAGATCCCCGCACCCCACAAACCAGAGATGGTGGAGACCTTGACCGTAACCTGAGACAGGCGCGTGAGAAATTCAAGACTGCCAACACAGAGAACTCAAAAATGATGGGCATATGCCGAGCGGTGGTGGCGCACGCCTTTAATCCCAGCACTTGGAGGCAGAGGCAGGCGGATTGGATTTCTGAGTTCGAGGCCAGCCTGGTCTACAGAGTGAGTCCCAGGACAGCCAAGGCTACACAGAGAAACCCTGTCGCCGGAGCAGTTGTCGTGGCCTACATCCTGGTCCACAGGCCGACCTCCACAGCCTTTAGTAGATCTCTGAGCTAAATGGGACAGGGAGGGGCAGCAGTGTGCCAAAGGCCCCTTTACCCTTCCCTCCTATTCCACAGAGATGGGGATTTTAGCCAAGCATGTGGCTGTCCAGCTAAAGACTACATTTCCCAGCCTGCTTTGCGGCGAGGCGTACTCATAGGACTGCAGGAGAGGCACCCAGGTAGTAGGGGACTTGAACTTGTTACACTAAGTCCTAAGGCAGCTCACCTTCTGACCTGGAAGGAAGCGCCATGTTCCCAGGCTGCTGCTGGCTCCACAGCCTCCCTGGAAAGTATCTTGAGCAAGAAGGCAGACAGCGCCCCTGCTCACAGGGAGCACGGGCACACCTGAGTGGGCAGGGCCATGGCCGGGGGGGGGGGGGGGGGGGGGGGGGGGGGGGGGGGGGGGGGGTGTCGAGCCCTTCCTCTGCCCCTGCGAGCCTCGGGTTGATTCACGGCCAGAACGGAACAGTGTGGAGATGATAGCACGGGATGTACTGTCCACTGCTTCTAGGAAAATTCTTTTCCCTTCTTTTTTTTTTTTTTCCTTGGTTTTCTGAGACAGGGTTTCTCTGTGTAGCCCTGGCTGTCCTAGAACTCACTCTGTAGACCAGGCTGACCTTGAACTCAGAAATCCACCTGCCTCTGCCTCCAAGTGCTGGGATTAAAGGTGTGCACCACCACCGCCTGGATTCTTTTTCCTTCTTACACTCCAAGCTGTCATGCGTAGACATCCTGTTTGAGGTGGCTAGCAGCCATCTTGGGACAGCCATCTTGGGACCTTCAGGAAAACAGGGCTGATATCCTTGGCAATGACAGAGATGAAGCTTAAAGACAACCTTCTTTCTCAGGGATGTGAGACTACTTGATTCATCCTGACCGGAGGGCCTCACCTCTGGCCTCATTACGGAGGAGCATGCATTGCCTCTCGGCTGAAGTCCTTTGCCGGAGGACATTGCCACAGGCAACCTGAGCCTTTCCTGGACGCTGTGGCTCTCCTACCCAGACATAGGGGTTGGTCCAGGCCTTTGTAGCTCTGAGCTTTATGTCTGTAAGGCTCCTGACGTGTGTGCCATGGAGAAGCCAAGGGAGCAGCTAAGGGAGCATGGAGTCCCTGACTTCCCTGTGTGGTGCTAAAAGGAGCTCAGCTTTAGGCCTCACTTTCCTGGGCAGGAAGTCTTGAGGAGAGCCCAGAGGAAGGCCTGAGGCTTGCTCACCGGGCGTCTGGATCCCAACGGGCCAGCCTGTGAAAGGAGAGGCTTCGTGACACTTGACACCTCATGCTCCGGCTCTGGGCTGTGGTGACACAAATGTAAGCTAGGACACCATATCCTGGTCCCAATGGGGGCATGCCAGGGAGCATCCAAGCACCTTGAGCAAGCTAGAAGGGGCATTTGGATTAAGACAGGTATTTCTGGGGAAGATGGAGAGATGGCTCAGCGGTTAAGAGCACTGACGGCTCTTCCAGAGGTCCTGAGTTCAAATCTCAGCAACCACATGGTGGCTCACAACCATCTGTAATGGGATCCGATGCCCTCTTCTGGTGTGTCTGAAGACAGCTACGGTGTACTTACATATAATAAATAAATAAATCTTAAAAGAAGAAGAGGAAGAGGAAGGTTTGCCACAGAGGCTGCAGGGCACAGACACCCCCACCCCCACCCCAGGAGCTCTGAGTGGGGAAATGGCCTCTAAGCTTGACTGAGGTTCCACAGGGAGCAGGGGTGAGGGGTGCTGTATGAGCGCCTGCAGTATGTGTCACCTGCCAATCACACTGCAACCCATGTGTGTGACCTGGAGTGACAGAGCACAGCTTGCTGTGGGCTGTGTCATCTGATCCTCACACTGTCCCAACTGGGGCAGTTCACAGGCTACTTAACAGAGCTAACCACCAGGCCACTCTGTCCCTGCCCTGACCCCGGAACTGGGTCTGTCTCCCTCTAGTAAGATGTTAGGCACTGGGCAGCCAGCCAAGGCTCTGCCTGCATTGGCCTACCCGACACGACATGGGGCATCTATAACAGCTTCCACTGGGATGGCGCTTCACCCCGCTGGCTCCTGGTTCCTTCCACACAATGACCCTTGGATCCCACCAGATGCCGCAGTCCAACGGTACCGAGATTCCCAAGGTCCCAGCAGCCATCCCTGTGCCTGCCTTGCTTGGTGTCTGGGAACACCCACTCTGGAGGACAAAGGTCACCTTGTGAGGACACCCAGCCACAGAGCAACAGCTTACCCCTCTCAAGACCTGCTCATCTGCCTCACCTCTTTGCTGGACACCCAGCCCAGGAATGTGCCCTTTAACCCCACTTCCCACAATGCCCCAGACCCTCAAGTCTCTCTTTTTTTTTTTTGCTTGGTTTTTTGAGACAGGGTTTCTCTGTGTAGCCCTGGCTGTCTTGGAACTCACTCTGTAGACCAGGATGGCCTCGAACTCAGAAATCTACCTGCCTCTGCCTCCCAAGTGCTGGGATCAAAGGCGTGCGCCACCACTGCCTGGCTTTCTCCTTAAGTACGGAGACTTCAGCCTCCATGATCGCTCTCTTTCTCTCCCACCCTCCCCCCCTCAATGATGCTGGGAAGAACAAATGGATCCCACCTGAGAGAAGCTACCTCTCTCATGTTCTATAAGACACAAGCAGCCAGAGCTGATGGAACCCTGGCGTGCTGCAGGGCCAGGCACCCAGGCTCTTGCTCTCTCAGTGATTTGTTCTTCCCGAATGTTCTCTCAGTTTGAAGTAGCCGCCTCTGCTCCAGCCCCGGTCCCCTTTCTAGCCACTAGAGAGGAATAACGGCACGAAGCGTTTCTTTCTCTTAGAGACATCTTGCTTGTTTCTGACTGACCGGATCTAGTGAGGGAAGGCAAGGAAACGATCTATTTTGAGGCCAAAATGTGCCATGTGCTCAGCTAAAAATACAAGAGAGTTTAGTCCTCAGAGGAGGGGGGCTGGGCACGTGGGACAGACGCAGCCTGCTCCGCACAGTTGCCCAGTAACCGGCCTCGTTCTTCTCATGTTTGCTTAATCGGCAGTGTAAAATAATTCCCTTCAGCATGTGGTGGCGCACGCCTTTGATCCCAGCGCTTGGGAAGAAGGCAGAGGCAGGCGGATCTCTGAGTTCGAGGCCAGCCTGGTCTGCAGAGCGAGTTCCAGGACAGCCGGGGCTACGCAGAGAAACCCTGCCTCGAAAAACCAACCAAAGAGAAAGGATGAGGCTAGAGTCAGATAGGGCGAGCTCTTCACCCAGGATCACTGCTGACTTCTGGATGAGATTTGGAGTCCCAAGCTCCTAAGGTGATTGACAAGGGACTGGGACAGAGGCAGACCAACAAGAGCAGGGACCATCCCAAGAGACTTCAGGGAGCACTGCCTAGTCCCATGCCCATCCTGCCTGCTTGAAACAGGTATTTTATTATACCCAGAGTCTCCTTTCTTCTTTCTTTTTAAAGCCCTTATATGTAGTAGAAGCCAAGGGCTGGTGCTGCAGCTCAGCAGGTAGACATGACTAGCATTCACAAAGCTGTAGAAGCAGGAGGTTCAGGAGTTCAGGGCCATCCTTGGCTAATAAGCAAGTCTGAGCCAGCCTGGGCTACATGAGACTCTTTTTTTTTTTTTTTTGGTGTTTTTGAGACAGGGTTTCTCTGTGTAGCCCTGAATGTCCTGGAACTCACTCTGGAGACCAGGCTGGCCTTGGACTCAGAAATCTGCCTGTCTCTGTCTCCCAAGTGCTGGGATTAAAGGCGTGCGCCACCACTGCCCGGTGAGACTCTTTCTTTAAAATTATTAAATAAGTAAAGAAATAACAAGAGAAGCCAAGTATGTTGGCTCATGAATGAAATCCCACCCGCTGGGAGGCTGAGGCCAGAAAAATGGTCAAAAACACAAGGCCAGTCTAGGTTAAGCCGTGAAACCCTGTCCTAAGCCATCTTTGCCACTGTAGCCTCCATGTGCTGGTTGCTAACACCCTGGCATGCCATCCCAGGCCCCGTGATGACCGGTGATTCTGGGCTCCGGCATCATCCTCTCGTGTCAGGTTCATTCCGTCACAGTTCACCTCAGCCGATCTCTCTGTGGACCTTTCTCCTTCTTGACTTGGCTACGATGGTGGTGGGTGAAACTTCAGACTCTGGGATACAAGTCCCTGACTCCCTCCTAATCCTGCCTGAGAAAGGGCCTGGGGTGCTGCAGGCTTGGGCTCCCCCAGCTCTGAACACACCTCTATCGATTTCCGGGAAGTGATGCCCCTCCCCCACAGCTTGGAGTCTGGCGTTGGTAATGAACTATCCGGGTTGGAAGCTGGCTTCCTGGTAAGCCGGCCTCTCGGCACCGGGCCACACACACCCATTTCCAGGAAAGGTTTAGAGATCGATTTAGAACCAGGTGTAGGTAGGTTGGTACGTAGGTAGGTAGGGGTCCCACCTTCCTGCGTCGTCTTGAGAACATCCTGCCCCTCTCTGTGCCTGACTCAGCTGTAAGCCATCTATCTACACGGAAAGCAGGTGCCTCACGGGACTCTTGCTCTGCCGCATCAGGACCCTGCCTGGTGCTCGGGTAGCTGTCCTGACAGGAAACTGCTGCTGTTCCACGATGCTCTTCCAACTGAGTAGACAAAGATGCTGAGTTCTGGAGCGGCCCTCACGGGAGAATGAGCCAGCAGCCAGGCTAAGGACCAGACAGAGCTCCAGGTTCTGTGGCTGTCTCTCTTATCCGGGACCCATCCATTCTACAGCTGACAAAACGAGACCCAAAGACACAGTTGAGAAAGCAGCTGGGAGAAAGCAAGGCTCTGGGCTGGAGTTCTTGCCAGTCTGCCCGGAGAGGCCCAGGGACTCAGCAGGAGGCAGGAAACGGGCTGTTATGGTGTGGGTCTGTTATGGCCAGCACCTCCATTTACTCACTTCCTGCATCCACATGATCCCCGCCCCCCACAGATGCTCACCTGAGTCCTTCCCCGAATGCTGCCCCCCCCTTCCTGGTCTTGCATTTTGACTTTTCTCTGTCTGGTGTAACATGTTGCCCCCAGCCCCATGACTATGTGCCTCCTGGAGTTCAGTCTCTGTATTGTCTTTTTCCTTTGATCATTTCTGTTCCCCGACTGCCTTGGAACCCAGGACGTACAGCAGGCTGGCCTTGAACTGGCAGGGGTCCTCTTACCCGGAGAGCTGGAACGAACGTCAGGCCTGAGCCTTCACACCCAGCCATGGTCTTTGTTACAGTTTTGTATTTTCACTCATTTCTCAGATGCAGCCCAGGCCAGCCTAGAACTCTTGATTCTCCACAGTGCAGGGATCACAGGCCTGCAGCACCACGCCAAGGTTATGGTTTGCTTTAGCTGGGGCTGCGGTGGGTCTCCGCTGGGGATCGAGGAACTTCCTACCAGTCCCGTCCCTGCCAGTGCAGGATGTGGGGACTGGGCTGGCAAGGCGCCCGCCTGAGTCACCGGGCGTGAGGCAGCCTGAGTCAGGCCGGGAGGGAAGTCCCTGCGGAAGGGGCTTTCACAGTGTGATGGAATCACGGGGAAAGAGAAAGTGTGCTTCACGTCCCTTTGACACACTGACCTCGTGTGAGCCAGGGCCACTGGCACCCGGCTGACAGCTCCGGATGCCCCAGGCACTGGGAGCGCAGGGTCAGTCACCCCAGCCTCCCGAGGACACATCCCGGGGCCCCAGCACACACCTGTCCACAGGGTGGCAGTTTGGCAAGGACCCTTGGCAGTCTCCCAAGCCACCCTCCAAGCCCTTTGTGTCAGGTGTGCCCAGGCGCCAGGGCAGGCCATGAAAGTCCCTCATTCTGTCCCCCCAGGTTGTCCCTAAATGAACCTTTCCTGGCACCTACTAGGTGCCAGGTTTTCGGAACCTAAACCAAGACAGTGAACGAGGTATGCTTACACCTGCCTTGGCAAGAGCAGATGTTCTGGCTCACAGGGGTTTCCCACACTTAGAAGGCAGAGGCGGGCAGGTGTCTGTGAGTTCAAGGCTAGCCTAGTCTTCAATACGTAGTGAGACCTTGTCTCAAACAGCCAAAGGAGCAGGCATTCTGGGCTCAGGGTCAGCACCAACAAGCCGTAAACAGAATTACCCAGGCTGGCTACGGTACAGCCGGGGTCCAGACTCACCCAGAGAAAGCTGAACGCTCGTTTTTAGTTGAGTTTGTTGTTTTTAAAAAGATATGCTGCTGGGCAGTGGTGGCGCACGCCTTTAGTCCCAGCACTTGGGAGGCAGAGGCAGGCGGATTTCTGAGTTCGACACCAGCCTGGTCTACAGAGTGAGTTCCAGGACAGCCAGGGCTATACAGAGAAACCCTGTCTCGGAAAACCAAAAATAAAAAAATTTAAAAAAAGATTTGCTTATTTTTATTTTGTGTGTGAGAGTACTCTGCCTGCTTGGATGTGGGTTTGTTTTGGAAACAGGGTCTCACTGTGTAGCCCTGGCTGGCCCAGAACTCACTATTGTAGACCAGGCTGGCCTTGAAAGGAGCATGTGGGTTGGGCTTAAAGCTGGGGCCTGCCTATTGCTTATAGTTTTTGGGGTTTTTTTTGTTTGTTTGTCTTCAGACAAGGTGTCACTATGTATTCCTGGCTGGCCTCAAACTTGCCACAATCCCTCCTGCCTCAGTTTCCTAAGTGCTAGGAGTGTGTGTGTGTGTGTGTGT